>NW_028086623.1:0-11764 GCF_014824575.4 Sturnira hondurensis
TGAGAAGTCAGTAGCCAACCTTATTGGGATCCCCTTGTATGTTACTTCCTTTATCTCCCTTGCTGCCTTTAGGATTCTCTCTTTGTCTTGGAGTTTTGCCATTTTAATGATGATGTGTATTACAGTAGGCCTCTTTGGGTTCCACCTGATTGGGACTCTCTGCGATTCCTGCATTCGTGTGACTTTCTCTCTCCTCAACTTAGGAAAGTTTTCCGTAATTACTCTTTCAAGTATGTTTTCCATCCCTTGTTCTTCTTCTTCTCCTTCTGGTATTTCTATTATTCGGATATTATTACGTTTCATATTGCCTTGCATTTCTCTTAAACTCTCCTCATTTTTTCTGATTCTCTTTTCCATTACTTAGGCCGTCTGGGAGATTCTTTCTACCCTGTCTTCGAGCTCGCTTATGCAGTCTTCCACCTCATCAATCCTAGTCTTCATACTATCTACTGTGTTCTTCAGTTCAGAAATTGTATTCTTCATTTCCTCTTGGCCTTTGCTGATGGTTTCTATTTCCTTTTTCATGTTGGTATAGTTTGCAGAGAGTTCATTGTAGCTCCCCTGTATGTTCTGGTAGCTCGTTGTAAGCTCTTTGAATTTACTGATAACCAGTGCTTTGAATTCAATATCTGATAGTTGACTTGCCTCTATTTCATCTAACATTCTTTCTGAGACTTCCTCCTTTTCTTTCATTTGGGGATTGTTTCTTTGTCTTCCCGTGTTTTGTGATATTCTTCTTGTTGGCCTCCGCTTCTTAAATTGATCTGTTCTGGTTCCCTGGGTTTATGTTGTGAACTTCTGTGGTAGGATACCTGTGAAATTCAGTAGTGCAGTCTCCTGTAGGTATCTTGGTGTTCTCTGCTTCCACCCACTCCTCTGGTTGGTTTCCAGCTGGCCAAACCTTTTCTCCTGGTCTCACTAGCTGCAGCAGCCTGAAGGGCTATTAGTGTAGCCTTTCTCTGGTCTCGGTGAACTTAGCTGGTCTCGCCAGTGCCCTCCCAAGATCCAGACTGGCACCTCTCTCCCGTGCCCCACTGAGAGCAGGTTTTTCCCCAGGCTTCCCAGCTCTGTCCTGGTGTGAGGGCACGGACTCCAAGCCAGGATTTCCTGGTCTTGCAGGCTTGGGCGCACACCTTTCCCAGTGCTGTCGCTTAACACACCGGCAACTCACAATTCTCCCAAGCCAACAGCCACAGCCTGACTCCCGGCGATTCTCAGACTGCTCCTGGCCGGTTAGTGAGGGTGCTGATGGCTGGCTCGAGTGCAGGGGCCTTGCCAGCAGCCCGAGGCTCCCCGAGACTGTGGGAGAGCCAGTGGGAGAGCCAGTTCAGACCCCGCGCCACAGGGAACGCATGGGCAATTCTCAGTTCCCCAAGCCGACAGCCATGGCTTGACTCCTAATGCTTCCCAAACTGTTCCGGCTGAGTAGGGATGGAGTTGGTGACTGGCTCTCTTACAGGGGTCCTGCCAGTAGGCCGAGACTCCCCGAGACTGTTCGAGAGCTGCACAGGCCCTGCCACACCGGAATGCACAGGCGACTCTCAGTTCTTCCAGGCCAGCAACCACAGCCTGACTCCACGGGTTACCAGAGCTCTCTGGTTTGCTTCCGAATGCGCACTCTTCTCTCTGCCACTACTGGCAAACCAATCTCTCCTGGTGTTTTCCACTCTGCGCCCTGCCAGATAGGGAGGGGGCCCATGACTAGTTCTCTCTCAGGGTTGTTGTTGCCCACCTTCGGCTCTCGGAGACGGGGGGCGGCTGGCCAATGCCCCGGTGCGGCCTGGCAGAAGGCCTGCCACTGCCTCTGTGCTGCTCCCTTTTACCTTGTTGATATGCAGTCACCTCCTCTCCTCAACCTCCTGTCATTTAGTGTCTGCTATACTCTCTGGAGTCCTGCCTTCTTATATGCTGGGTCCCTGTTGGGCATCTGCTGTGCTCCTCAACAGATCAGCCCCATCTTTCACCAGTGCGTGGAGGAAAGCGAAATCCTTTGTCCTAGTCTGCCGCCATCTTCCTCTCAATGCTTACTTGTTATTCAGGGACAACAGACCAAAACCACAAGCCATGCATCTGGAGTACGTGCAGATGGGAGAACACTGGCCTCCAGCTGCACCTGGAACCCAAGCCCCCTACCCTTGCCCTGCCCCACAGAACAGGAGGACCAGGATAAAACTGGAGCTTGGGCTGTTGTCCAGGAAGATCTGGTGTTGATGTCCCTTTACCACATGTGGCCAAGTTCCAAGGTCCTCCAATGCACACTCGCCCCACCAGCACTTCTGCACACCTGTTCCCCTTAGCCCCTTAAAAACCCTTTGCCTAGTCTATCAAGCAAGATGGATTTGAGGCACCACTAGGTCTCCCATCTGCTTGCCTGGTACCTTTTCGATCAATAAACCCTTACTTAGGTCAAACCCTGATGGGGTTTTTTTTGCCCTTTGGAAGCATGGGACACACAGACTGGTGCAGTAGCACTCCTTGGTGCCCCCACCAAAGCCCTGTCGTGTGCCTGTGACTGAGTCTCAGTGCCCCTGGGCTGACCCTGAATCTAGGCTAGAGTCTGTGAGCATGTGCAGCAAGAATTCTGTCCCTTCCTCAGAGATGAAGAGATGAATACCTGTGTTGGCTGCTCATGGACTCTCAGAAAGACACCCCAAGAGCCGGGAGTACAACCTGAAGACTCATGATGTACTGAGAGCTCTCGTGTACCCCACTATCTCCACCTAATTGCTGCCTCCTTCTCCCCACCAGATATCGGGTGCTCTCCCACACCCACCCCTGGAGAGAAAGCCAGCAGTGTCCCCTGCTGTCTCTGCTCATCCTACCTTCTTCCTCTAAGCCTCTTCATTCCATCTTTTTAAAGTCAGTGTTGAGAGCAGAGAGGGGATCAATATACTCCAGACCTCTTGGTTATAGGTTTACAAGAAACTCATCAGAGAAGATGGGATTCAGACATTCACCTCACTTCTCCCTGGCTCCCTCAGTACTGGGCCTCTTGCATCTCGTCTTCCATCAGCCCCAAAGGAGAGAATGGTGTTAGTGCATGAAGCAGAGAGTCTTGTGTCAATACTTTTGACTCCCCTGGTGCTGAGGACTAGAGCTTCTGCAGACCCCGGTCTCCAGGCACTCCAGGAATAGACCAAGATTTCTGTCTGTGGGTATTCTCAGATGGTCTGCATCAACTTCAGCAGAAAAAAATAGCAATGCTCATTTTCCCCAGAACCCCAGCTAGCATATCATGGGGAACTTGATACTCTTTGGTGATCTTGGGACCTCTTGAGGCACTATTTCCCCTAGGAATTTTTCAGACTGTGTCTGCAGGGAAGGTATCACACTCTTTCCTTAGAGCGAGCGTGATGGTCCTTACCCAGCATCTTGGGAGTCTGGTGCACCATTCAAAATTTCCTTTTACTCCAGGGATTTCAGGGCTTCCCATGTGAGGTTGGGGGCCTCATTGTCCCTCTCTTTCATTAACTTGGACACTTAAGCTTGACTCTAAGGAAGAGCAGCCCCAAACTTATTACACTTGACCTTAGCCAAAAGGCCGAGAAGTGATGGCCCCCAAATTATTTTGCCCACTATTCCCAAATTTTCAAAGGGAGATTTGAAAATAATACAAAAAAAGGTAGATCAGAGTTGTAGGTGTTCCAGAAAGAGCACCTCAGACAACAGGCTTCTAGTACCTTGACCTTCTCAGAGCAATACAGACACCCCCCCATCTGCTCGCTCTCAGCTCTGCCAAGGGCCACAGACAGGCCCTTGCTGTATATGGGAAGGTCAAAATACTACATCGATATGTAAGAAAGCACACACACTCACCTGTATCAATTTACTTTATAGATACCTGCTGGCTTCAGGGGTAACCCGAGTTGTACCTGAAGTTTTCAGTTCTGTGATTCTCTAGTGACAAAGCTGCTCTCCCTAGGATCTGCTATGTAAATACTCTATGAAACATTCAAAGACATGTGAGCAACTGCGTTTATAAGTTTCCACTGAGGCTGATTTTCATCCCCTATCACTATAAGTATTAGTAGCACACCCTATCACTCTCAAGTGTCTGGGTTTGGATAACAACTTATGTAATCGCCTTCCTGAAATCAGTGTAAGTAGCTATTCAGACTCTCTGGCCTCTGCTATTTTGTAGACCCATTGATGTCCTCCCCAGTTTTGACCACGGAAATCTCTCTCTGTCTTTACCCACCTTGCCCTCGGAATTGTCCTTAAGTGAACCTGCCCTTCCTGGCCAACCAATAACCTCATCAGTAAATTAGGCTTTAAAAAAGGGGAAGCAAAAGCAAGCTGTTTCTGATTTATACTTAGGCCAAAACCCCAAAGCAAAGAATTATAAACGCTAACCACCTGCCTAAAATAGGTGAAAGAGGAACAAAGGAAGAGGAATTGCATTGGTACAAGGAATAAATATGGGTACGATTTTACATTGCAGCCATTGGTGCAATAGTACAACGTTATTGTATATCACTATATATTGCACAATAAATTATTATTAGTAGTATTTAACAAACTTGAGCAAATATGTATGTATTTTAAGCCACCAATTTTTACTTCTTGGTATATACCCAATAAAAATAAGTACATGGGCTTACCTAAAGTAGTACCAAGAAGGTTCATAGCACCATTGTAGGTGTTAGCTCCAAACTAAAAACAATCCATATTTCAATCAACTAGAAACTGGATAATAATTGTAAGATATTAAGAAAATAGAATTCCATCTAGCTATGATAATTAATAGCATAGATAAATGTCACAAACCTATTATAGAACAAAAGAAGCCAACCACAAAAGTCATCCTTAATGATTTTATTTATATAAAGTTCAAAAACCAGGAAATTTTTGGTGTGAGAAGCCAGAAAGCAGTTATTTGTGGTTGGGCTGTTTCCAGCAATCTTACAGATTTTGTATTCAGAAAATCTCTACTGAAAGAACAAAACTGAGAATTCTGGATAAGATTTAAAAGTCACTTATTTGTTAGGGTTTGAGCTGGCAGAAACAAAGTGAATTCTCTTGAGAGCAAAAGGGAAATGATTTAAAAGTAAGAATCTAGAGGGAAACATTAGCACTGAACTTGGGCTTGCCCTTGGGGAGCTAGTGGAGTCCCTGTGGCTCAAAGTCAGAGCTTAATTGGGCTGCCTATGCAGGACATAAGAGAGAAAGACTGGGATTCAAAAGGTTGGGGGTTTGGAACCATTACTGACTCAGCATACTGAATCCCAAAGGGAAACATCTCCCATGGCTAAAATACAGGAAGAAAAAAACCCACAGAAGAAGGCAAAGAAGGTGTCTGATTTGGCATTACCTGTAGAAGGGCAGGAAAACAAAAAATATCCCGTATGAATTTCTAACCAACTCTGTGTTTCAGGTAAAACAATTCATATTGTACATGTAACAAACAAACAAAAAAGAAAAGAAAAACAAACTCCTCTCTGGAGACTAAAATTTAAATCCAGATATCAAATACTTTTTTCCAGGTAACCATTCAAGGATCATGAGCTCTTTTTGTCTTTTTTAAAAATCCTCACCCAAGGATGTGTTTTCAAATTGATTTTAGATAGAGAGGAAGGAGGTTGGGGAGAGAGAGAAAAAAGAGAGAGAAAGAGAGAGAGGAGCATTGATTGGTCACTTCCTATATGAATTCTGACAGGGAAAACTGCAACTTACATATGTGCCCTGATTGAGGATCAAACTGCAAACCTTTGGGAGCACAGGACAATGCTCAAGTGACTGAGCCGCCCAGCTAGGGCTAATCATGAGCTCTTAATGGAAACCACTAGACAAGCACAAAATAAAATGATAGGAAAGAGAATCACCATGAAAGATGAACCACAAGCTACAGAACCAGACCTGCAAAATTACTAGGCTTATCTGGGACAGGATACAAAATAAATGTCCTTAATATGTTCAAAGAAAGAAAAGAATAACTTGAAAGTACAATAAAAAACGATAAAATTAAGAAGGCAGATTAAAAAATCAAATATAACTTTTAGAAGTAAAACATAATAGTTGAAATTAAAAACTCTCTGAATATGTTAAACAGCATATGAGACACAGGTAAAGAGAAACGAAATAAACTGGAGAATAGATCAAAAGAAATTATCCAAAAGTCAGTATAGCTGAAGAGGGGTGAGGAGAGACTGCAAATTAGCAATATAAGCCATAGAGAAGATCAAACAGATATGGAGAGAGCCTTTACCATATTCCAGGTCCTGTGCTTTCCTTTAGGAATAAAGCAACAGTCACAACTAATATAACTCCTAACCTTTCAAATGTATAACCTAGGTGGAGAAACCTAGACTAAGCAGATGCTTACAGATAACTCATTAGGAATACAATAAGTGTGCTAGAAGAGGTTTTGGGGTGCTATGAAACCATTTAACGGGGTGTCCTACTGAGTCTGGAAAGTCAGGGAAGGCCTCCCTGAGGGAGTGAAACTCAGGTTCAAAACTAAAAAGTAAGCAGGGGTAATACTTATTCAAACTAAAATATAAGTAGGGATGAAAAGAGATGCTTGTTTGTGACTGTCCAGCGTTGAACCTCCATCTGTGCCAGGGATGGACTGAACCTCCCTGGGAACGTGGTCTTGTATAAGTCTCGGTGGGAGCCAGGACTTGGCCTCCTGTGAAATCTTTCCAGAGAAGGTAAGACCTGAGCTCAGGTAGTCATGTTCCCATATAGGACTCTGACTGTGGGACAAGTGACAAAAAGAAACAGAAACAATTTCCATTTCATTTTGTAAAGGCAAAGGACCTACCAATGTCACATGTTGGGTGGGGCGAGCAGGAGTCAGCAGCACAGCCTGACTAGGGTGAGTCCCTGGTGCAACTTGGCTGCAATTCCACCATCTGGCTTCCTCTAAATCCTTCCTGGCTGGGAGAGCTGGTTCCTCTGCTTGCTCTAAGAGTCTGTGAACTAAAAGTCCCATTTCTTGCCAATGAACACCTTTTCTTTTGTCCAATATTAACCAGAATCAACTCCTGCTGTTTGCAGTCAACAGCCCTGCATGGTATAATTGAGACTGGAGATGCAGGGGGCTGTGGGCAGGGAGTGGAGATGTGGAATCATTCCAGCCTGTGGGGCAACTTTCTCATACCCCTGTGATGAAGGCAGGCACACCTGCCAAAGTCGCCTTCTTAAAGGGGTGTAACTAACTCTCTCTCTCCAGGTTTTGTTCTATTTTAAACAATCTTTCTCCTTCCAAGGAAATGTTGTTTGGAGGGTAAACTAGATAAACATTCCTAATTTCAGAGACCATTCTTTACACTCCTGCACATAGTTTTTAAAACATTCTGCTCTTTGATGTCTCCTGTTTTCTTTAATAAACTAAATTATGCTGGTTGGTAGAATGAATAAGTTTCTAGGCTGAATAAACAGGAATGCATTCAATGAATTATATGGCTAGCTTTTGTAATGCAATGTGAGCCATACCAATAATAATAATAATAATAAAACATCAAAGGAATGACTGACAATAATTGTTTTTTTTAATGGTTAAGAGCCGGTGTATAAGTAGTTGGTCAATGTTACAGTAGGGTTCTATTTTTAAAATTTTATTTATATATTTTTAGAGAGGGGAAAGGAAGGAGAAAGAGAGGGAGAGAAACACCAATGTGTGGTTGCCTCTTGAGCACCTGTCCCACTGGGTACCTGGCCTGCAACTCAGGCATGTGCCCTGACTGGGAATCAAACCAGCGATCCCTTATGTGCAGGCCGGCATTCAGTCCACTGAGCCAGGGCTAGGGTTCTATATTTCATCTGCTCTATAATCTGCTTATTGTCTTTGAGATTCCTAATAAAATCAATACATGGATAGCTTTAAAAAAATGTTTCCAACAGCACCACCATGATTTAACACAGGAAATAGCTTTGTGCATGTTTTGTAAAACATAGAAAAAAGTTTACTCTTAATTATTTATAGAGTATTACAGAAAGTGTACATTTTATTTTATAACAGGTTACTTCATGCTAGATCTTTATTCAGAAACAGTCTCTGATTGGGGCTGGCGAGTGATGGGGGACTTGAATCATGTGTACATGGCAGAGAGAGGTAGGGGATGGTCATGGTGAATCAATGGTGACAATAAATCACATCACTACCTTTTTATGAGTCCAGAATCAATTGAGAAATTAAACACAGAAGTCAAATAGAAGAAATGCCAGCTTTACTGCTGATAAAGTCGATTGGAAGGCCTAGCTTGGATGTGCGTCCACAATGGGACCTGGTAACTCCCTATAGTGCATGACATAGACTGAATTCATGAATCCAGGTCTAAACCGAGCTGGATGATGGTTGGTCTTCTATACAAAGGGTAAGGGTTGCAAATGGAAGAGCTGGGCGGGAACCTGACAGAGTGCCTGTCCTAGCTTGGACCGCAGAGAGGGCCATAGCAGGGGGCTGGACCACACCGAGCCACATAATAAACTAATTCTCCCAATTTCTCACCAACCCTTTGAGGTGGAGTTTAGAGAATGAGAGGGAAGAGAAAGGGTTACTCCTTTATTTAGCTGCCTGGGACCTAGGAAGGCTTCTCCTCTGCTACAGAACGTGAAATGCAAAGCAACCATAAAGCTAGAATCACAGTTTGAGCATAGACTGGTTGGCACGAGAGTCTGGACTTGACTACAGTCCATGGCAAGCAAAACATGAGAGATTTTACATCTCCAGACTTGCCTCTTGAATTTTGCTGAAGTATGGAAAAGAAGGATGGGACTAGAGGCAAGGAAGCCTGAATTAAGGTGGTGGGAGGGATTGCAAAATTTGACGCCTAAGAATAAATCAAAGAGAAAGCCACTCTTAGAATATAGAAAGGAATTTAGTATCATCAGATGAATACATCACTGTTAGAAAGGTCTTTAAAAAGAAGGAAGTAAGCCCTGGCTGGTGTAGCTCAGTGGATTGAGTGTGGGCCTGTGAACCACACAATTGCGGTTCGATTCCCAGTCAGGGCACATGCCTGGGTTGCAGGCCAGTTCAAAGCATGGGACTCACAAGAGACAACCATACCTTGGTATTTCACTCTTTCTCTCCTTTCCTTCCCTTCTAAAGATAAATAAATGAAATCATTTAAAAAAAGAAGGAAGCAGCTGCGGCTGGTGGGACTCAGTTAGTTGGAGCATCATTCCGTAACTGCAAGGTTGAGGGTTTGATTCTCGGTCAGGGCACATGAGTGGGATGTGGATTTGATCCCTGGTCTGGGTGCATCCAGGAGGCAACCGATCAATGTTTCAGTCTCACATTGATGTTTTGCTGTTTCCCTTCCTCTCTCTCTCCAAAAGTAATGAAAAAATGTCCTCCAGTGAGGATGAAAATCTTAAATAAATCAAAAAGAAGGAAACTGGAAACAGTGTTGTCTTTCTGTGCAGCAAATGAAACATTTCCCATCATTCCACTGATCTTCCAGGTTTAAACACAATAAGTTTAAACACAATAAGGGAAGCCAGTAAAAGTCATGATTTCCTTATACATTTAATCACATGGAAAGCTGTTTACAGTGTGCTACAGAATGAAAAGTGGAGTTCCAAACTCCCACTTAGTATGATCACACCCATCTATGCAGCACACATGTATGTGTGCGACTCTGCGCACACACACATACATTCATAGAGTTTTCACCACCCTGTCTAAGCCGTCACAATGACGCACAAAGAGAAATATGACAAAATAATATCCACAAAAATCCTAAGAGTGGTTACCTCTAGGTGGCGGGATTATGGAGTTTTTAAAAATATTGTTCTTGTCTTTACTTTTACATATTCTTATAGCAGTGGAGTCTTTCAAGGTAGGACATGAGTGAAGGAGACAACTGGGACAAGTGGTCATATCTTAAAGGGGTTCAGGCTGAACAGTGTCTACAACCAAACTGTGCACACAAGAGTCTGGGGCTTTACTGCCTCCAGCCACAGCCCATTTCTTCCTTTCCTGCCATCTCCTCAGGCTCTGATGGACACTGTCACATGAACAGGTAAAGAGTGGTGAGAAGAGGACCACAAGGGACCCTTAGGAATCACCATCAGCTTCAGACCACAGCTCAGTGGCCCAGTTAGCAGAGTTATCACTCATTACAAACAGGCCTCTTCAAGGAGAAACGTGTGAATGAGTGTTTTACAACTACAGATTACTCTCCCTTTGGATAAATGCCTGCTTGCAGAACTGCATTTCATACAGCTCATCCCACTCAGCATTTATATCCTAGTTTTTAACACCATTTCTCTCCACATAGAACTAGCAATGGGCAGGGAAAGTACAGGATGTGCGTGAAACATGTTTTGCCAAAAGTAGCAAAGTGTTAAAGATGTATTGTGATCTATTAGAAGGAGAGAGGAACCAGTGTGAAGAGGCTTTCAGTGGACAAATCAGGGGCAAGTTTAGCACCAAAGTAAATGATGACAATAAGGAGTCATAACCTATTAGATAGAATTAGAATGCATGAGTTCAATGATTTAAAATACATACATACATACATATGTAAGAAGAACAGGTTCTTCCTGACAGAATGCCAAGTAACAAATGACAAAGCATTAATGGAGTTACAAAACCCATTTTTCCACCCTCAGAGTAATTATTGATTCGGGCAAGAACCATCAATGCATGCCAAAATTAGAGTGTGAAAGTTGAAAAGGAACAAGACATTTCATAGTCTCAAAATATCTCCTCATGATTTCTTTTTAATTATGGAAACAAGAAACCCAAATATTTCCCAGTAAATTACTAAGCAATTTGCAAAGTTCCAAAAACTGTCTTCTCAAACATCCTCAGAAGCAATTCTGGGAAGATATAGAATGTACTCATTTGTCAGCCCTATGTTCAGTTGGATAGCAATTTAGAGCTTGCATAAGCTAACCATTTTATACAACACTATATACATTTTACCATATGAAGGAATGGAAAGTTGGGGTTTCTAACCCCAAACCTAAGGGGGAATCCCCAGATCTAAGACAGGATCTGCTTCCTGCTACAGCCACCAGGAGACAAGTGCCTAGAATTGAGGATCATGAATGAAATATAGGAAGACTCGAATCAAGGCATCAGGGCGATGGTATAGTAGGGACCAAGCATGTGTCTATCCATGCACTGGGGGGAATAAAAGAATATGTTGCCAGAAAATATAAACAGGAAAGTCCCTTGAGCAAGTCAGCCCTTAAACTACGAGGTGCTTCATTCTTGCATCCAACACCCGTGTGTCTCCACCCTCTTGCTCTACATGCGTCAGGTACTGTGCTAGGTGTGGGGGATACATCAACATGGACTTTGCTTGCAGGAAACAGTCTAATTGATGGTGCGGGTGGACACAGAAAAGTAAATGAGCACTTAGTAGGTTAAGGGCAGTGTGCTGTGCGAGCACAGAGCCAGGACCCTGAAACCATCCAAAATAGAGAAAAGAGATTTCAGAAAGAAATCTCAAAATAGACTATCACAGAGATAAGGACTGCCGAGCATCTTCCCTTCCCAGGATGGAAAAGTTTACCAGACACAGGATCAAGTCAAGGAAAGTCATTTATGAAATAAGGGGAGCATACAAGGAAGGAAAAGGAGGAAGAAAAGTGTTTTCAATTTTGCTGAGACTTTTCTCTTTTTCACCCATTTAGATTCACAAGTAATTTACAAAGTAGAGGGGAAAAAAGATATGAAGGGAGGAGACAACACGACAACCAAAATGAAAGGTAATAATTTTTCCCAAGTGCTGGCCAAGAGCAGACCATGTAAATATGTTTATGCTGCCAGTGAGTGCAAATACACCTTCTAGAGAGAATTTAC
>NW_028086624.1:0-2248 GCF_014824575.4 Sturnira hondurensis
GGTCTGGGAGAGAGGCCTTTGGGTCACTGTGTCAGTTATTGCTGTGTGACAGATCGTCCCCAGATTAGCAGCTTAGGACAATAAGCACTCATCACTCACATAGTTTGTGTAGATCAGGAGTTTGGGAGGGGCTTAGCTGGTGGTCCTGGCTCAGGGTCTCTTAGGAGGATGCAGTCAGCTGGGGCTGGGGGCCTCTGGTCCTCTCTGGGAGGCTGTTTGAGTGTCCTTGCCATGTGGTGGCTGGTTGTCCCCAAGAGACCAAGACAGGAGCCACAGTGGCCTGGCCTTGGAAGTCACAGGCCATCATCTCTGCAGGGTCCCCTAGTTAGGTCGGCGCACCCTGTTCGCTGCGGAGGTGCCGGATGAGGATGAGCGTCCTGGGAGGTGAGACTCTGGGACTGTCCTGGAGGATGACTACCTGCACCTCGGGAAAATCCCCTGCAGGCCACAGGCATTGCTTATCGATGAAGACACACCCCCAGCACCTGCTTGGTGCCTCCCCAAGGGCTTAGGGGGCTCTGGGGGCTCTTTGGGACACACGGGGAGCCAAGATGTGGCCCTTCCCCTGAAGTGGCTGTTGGTCTGTTGGGGAAGACGGAAGAACAGCTGACAGCTTTATGACTGGTAGAGGAAAGCTCCTGAACTCCAGAGCAGAGTCTTGGTGGATTCAGGAAGGGCTTCCTGGAGGAAGAGGAAAACTGAGACCTGAGAAAGCCCGGCCTAAGCAGGGGGCGGGGAGCAGAGTGGAGCATGTGCCGCGAGCAGCCGGAGTTCTGGCTGCAGCTAGCTGCGTTTAGTCCTCCCCGCCAGGTCCCATGGCCACTGTCGTTCCCGCTTACCGGTGCAGAAGCCGGGGTGCCGGCTCATGTGCAGAGTCACGCAGGTGGCAGAACCAGGCTGTGGACCTCGGTGACTGGCGAGGTCATGCTCCGAACTAGAGGTTGGCAGTTTTGTGAAGGGCCAGGGAGTCTGTATTTGTAGGTTCTGTAGGCCACAGGTCTCTATCACAGTGCGTCTGCTGTCACACAGTGAGACAGCAGCTGTGGACTGCTGACCAGGTGAGGTTGTGTGCCATTATCTGCATTTGATCCCCAGGCCATGTCACCAACCCCCAAGCCACCAGGCTTGACTGTCTCTTGGGTCCAAGAGAAGGGCTTGTGCAAAGGGCCTGGGGTGAGAGAAAGATGGGGCAGCTGGGCAGCTCCACGCAGGGTAGCTGGCGTCCGAATTATGAAGGGGAAGCCAGGAGAAACGGGCCTGGGGAGGTGCACAGGGTTGGACCGCAGCGCCTTGGCCTTGTCCCGAGCGTACCGGGGAGCCTGGGAGGGTTCTGAGCAAGGTGGGGACAGTGCCGGTCTGTGCTTCAGCAGATGCCTCTGCTGCGGGGGAAGGGTGCCCTGGGAGGAATAAGTCTAGAGGCTGGAGACCCGGGAGGAAGCTGGAGCAGCATCTGGAGGGAAAAGAGGGGCCTGGACCAGGGCAGGGCAGTGGTTTGGGGGAGGAGGGTGTGAAATCAGGAGATTTCGCCACGTTCAGGGGTGTCTGGAGCAGGGTTGGGGGGAGGGGTGCGGGGGAGGACCCAGGACAGCCAGTGTCTGGTCCAGAACGATGAGCCACCTCGGAGGTGGAGACTTGAGGGGGAAAGGGTTCGAGGGGAGGCACTGGGCTGGTTTAGCCCGATGGGTGTGAGACACCCGGGGGGCGTCCAGGGGGCGTCCAGGGCCTGGCGGACAAGGGCTGAGTTGGCCCTCACCTCACCTCCTTGCTTTCCCCCAGGTGTTTGATGTGGCGCCCCCTGGAGTCCGGAAATGCATCCTCTCCACCAACATCGCAGAGACCTCAGTCACCATCGATGGGATCCGCTTTGTAGTAGATTCGGGTAAGGCTGCCCCCAGCCACCCCAAGGGCCCAGGGGAAAGGTGAGGCTTGGAGATGCGCAGGTGTGGACAGACCAGAGTCAGGGAGTAGGTGGCATTTAGGGCTGTGCAGCAGTGGCAGCAGCTTGGTCTCTCTCAGACGTTCTAGCTTGCCCCGGCCTCAGGGCCTTTGCACCTGCGGCTGCTGCGAGCTGTCTTCCTCTGGGTGTCACAGGGCTCCCTCGTCCACCCCCCCGTTCATTCCAGGGCCCGCGTGAGTGTCTCCCTGTTCGGGGCCCACCGAGTCCCCCTAATCCGAGCGGCCTCCCCCTTCTCCCTGGAGCCTGCTTTCCTGGTGGGGCTTTGCGTTGCTTCCTGGTGTGGGCATCGGA
>NW_028086625.1:643831-667956 GCF_014824575.4 Sturnira hondurensis
AATGGGTCAAGATTGAAATTAGGGAAGAAATCAAAAAGTTTCTGGAAACAAATGAAAATGAACTCACAACAACCCAAAACTTATGGGACACGGCCAAGGCAGTCCTGAGAGGGAAGTTCATAGCAATACAGGCTTACCTAAAGAAAATAGAAACATTTCAAACAAACAACCTAACCCGACGCCTGCAAGAACTCGAAGAACAACAACAAAGACAGCCCAGAGCAAGTACAAGGAAGGAAATAACCAAGATCAGAGCAGAATTAAATGACATAGAGACCAAAAGCACAATTATAAGGATCAATGAATCCAAGAGTTGGTTTTTTGAAAAGATAAACAAAATAGACAAGCCTTTAAGTAGGCTCATTAAGAAAAGAAGAGAGAGGACACAAATAAACACAATCAGAAATGAAAGAGGAGAGATTACAACTGATACCACAGAAATAGAAGGGATTGTAAGGAATTACTATGAAGAACTGTATGCCAAGAAATTTGAAAACCTAGGTGAAATGGACAAATTTCTAGAAAAATATAATCTTCCAAAACTCAACGAAGAAGTAGAAAGCCTGAACAGGCCAATAACAGCAAATGAAATTGAATCAGTAATCAAAAAACTCCCATCACAAAAAATCTCTGGACCAGATGGTTTCACTGGAGAATTCTACAAAGCGTTTAAGGAACAGCTAACCCCTATTCTTCACAGACTATTCCAAAAAATCCAAAATGATGGGAAGCTCCCAAACTCTTTTTATGAAGCAAGCATTATCCTAATTCCAAAACCAGATAGAGACACAACAAAGAAAGAAAACTTTAGGCCAATATCACTGATGAACATAGATGCTAAAATCCTCAACAAAATATTGGCAAATCGCACCCAACAATACATCAAAAATATCATACACCATGACCAAGTGGGATTCATCCCAGGGATGTAAGGATGGTTCAATATTCATAAATCAGTAAATGTAATACACCACATAAACAAAAGCAAACACAAAAACTACATGGTTATATCAATAGATGCAGGAAAAGCTTTTGATAAGGTACAACATCCATTTATGATAAAGGTACTGAGCAAATTGGGAATTGAAGGAGCATTCCTCAATATAATAAAGGCCATATATGAAAGACCTACAGCCAACATCATACTCAATGGGCAAAAACTAAAAGCTTTTCCACTAAGATCAGGAACAAGACAAGTTTGTCCACTTTCACCATTTCTATTTAATATAGTATTGGAAGTTTTAGCCTCAGTGATTAGGCAAGAAAAGGAAATAAAAGGCATTCAAATTGGAAAGGAGGAAATAAAACTGTCATTGTTTGCAGATGACATGATAGTGTACATGGAAAATCCCATAGATTCTACCAAAAAACTGCTTGAACTAATAAATTAATTTGGCTAAACAGTGGGATACAAATTCAATATCCAGAAACCAATGGCATTTTTGTATACCAACAATGAATCAGCAGAAGCAGAAATCAAGAAAAAAATCCAATTTGATGTAGCAAAAACAAAAATAAAATATCTGGGAATAAATCTAACCAAGGAGGTAAAAGACCTGTATGCAGAAAATGACACAACACTGAAGAAAGAAATCAAGGAAGACACAAACATATACCATGGAAACATATACCATGTTGATGGATTGGAAGAATTAACATCATCAAAATGTCCATACTACCCAAAGCAATTTACAGATTCAATGCAATACCTATTAAAGTACCAATGGCATATTTCACAGACATAGAACAAACACTTCAAAAATTTATATGGAACCATAAAAGACCCTGAATAGCAGCTGCAATGTTGAGAAAGAAGAACAAAGTAGGAGGGATCACAATACCTGATATCAAACTGTATTACAAGGCCACTGTAATCAAAACTGCCTGGTACTGGCATAAAAACAGGCACATAGACCAATGGAATAGAACAGAGAACCCAGAAATAAACCCAACTCTCTAGAGTCAATTAATATTCGACAAGGGGGCAGCAACATAAAATGGGGTAAAGATAGCCTCTTCAACAAATGGCGCTGGGAGAACTGGACAGGTACATGTAAAAAAATGAAACTCAAGCACCAACTTACATCATACACCAAAATAAACTTAAGGTGGATAAAAGACTTAAATATAAGCCGTGACACCATTAAGGTCCTAGAGGAGAGCATTGGCAGGAAAATCTCAGATATTTCACGCAGCAATATTTTTACTGATATGTCCCCTAGAGCAAGGTATATAAAAGAATAAATAAATGAGATCCCGTCAAAATAAAAAGCTTCTGCACAGCTATAGAAAACAGAATTAAAATAAAAAGATGACCAACTGTATGGGAAAACATATTGGCCAACGATACCTCAGACAAAGGTTTAATCTCCAAAATATACAAAGAACTCACACCACTTCACTCTAAGACAACTAACCCAATTAAAAAGTGGGCAAAGGTCTTGAACAGACACTTCTCCAAGGAGGACATACATAGGATCCAGAGACACATGAAGAGATGCTCAATATTACTTGCTATCAGAGAGATGCAAATTAAAACCACAATGAGATACCACTTTACACCGGTGAGAATGGCTATCACAAACAAAGCAATAAACAACAAATGTTGGAGAGGGTGTGGGGGAAAGGGGACTCTGGTCCACTGTTGGTGGGATTGCAGACTGGTACAACCATTAAGGAAAACAGTATGGAATTTTCTCAGAAAACTAAAATTGGACCTGCCCTTTGACCCAGCAATTCCACTGCTGGGATTCTATCCTAAGAACCCTAAAACACCAATGCCAAAGAACATATGCACCCCAATGTTCATAGCAGCACAATTTACAATAGCCAAGAGTTGGAAGCAACCTAGGTGCCCATCAGTAAATGAATGGATCAAAAAACTATGGTACATATACACAATGGAATTTTATGCTGCAGAAAGAAAGAAGGAGCTCCTACCTTTTGCAACAACATGGATGGAACTGGAAAGCATTATGCTGAGTGAAATAAGCCAGGTGTTGAAGGACAAATACCATACGATCTCACCTTTAACAGGAAGCTAAACAACAAAACAAACAAGCAAGCAAAATATAACCAAAGACACTGAAATAGAGAACAGGCTGCCAGTGACCAGGGGGGAGAGGGGAGGGAATTTCAGGGGAAATAGGGGAGGGATTTCGAGGAATATATATAAAGGATACATGGACAACTGAGAAGGGTGGAAATGGGAGGGGGGGAGCACAGGGGTGGAATAGGATAGGAGTAATCGACAGAAAACTGTACTTGAAAAATAATTAAATAAAAAATTGGGAAAAAAAGAAACAAGAATTCAAAAAAAATGAGGAGAGGCTTAGGAACCTCCAGGACATCTTTAAACACTCCAATATCTGAATTATAGGGGTGCCAGAAAGAGAAGTGGAAGAGCAACAAGTGGAAAACTTACTTGAACAAATAATAAAGGAGAACTTCCTCAATCTGGCAAAGGAAATAGTTTTCCCGGACGTCCAGGAAGCTCAGAGAGTCCCAAAGAAGATGGACCCAAAGAGGAACACACCCAGGCACATCATAATTACATTACCTGAGATTAAAATGAAGGAGAGAATTCTAGAAGCAGCAAGATATAAGGGGACAGTCACCTACAAAGGAGTTCCCATCAGACTGTCAGCCAATTTCTCAAATGAAACCTTACAGGCAAGAAGAGGGTGGAAAGAAGTATTCCAAGTAATGACAGGCAAGGACTTACATCCAAGATTGCTCTATCCAGCAAAGTTTTCATTTAGAATGGAAGGGCAGATAAAGTACTTCTCAAATAAGGTTAAATTCAAGGAATTCATCATCATCAAGCCCTTATTATATGCAATGTTAAAGGGATGTATCTAAGAAAAAGAAGATAAAAAATATGAAGTGAAAAGACAGCAAACTGACACTTATTAACAACCACACCTAAAACAAAAGCAAACTAAGCTTACAGGTAGAATAGGAACAGACCACAGAAATGGAGATCACATAGAGGGTTAGCAACAGGGGAGTGGGAGGAGGAGAGTGGAGGATAAGGTACAGAGAATAAGTAGCATAGATGGTGGGGAGAAAATGGAGAGGAGGAGGGCAAGAGTAATGTGGGGAATGTAGAAGCTAAAGATCTTATGACACATGAACATGAACTAAAGGGGGTAATGTGGGTGGGAGTGGGTATGCAGGGTGGAGGGGAATGAAGGTGGGAAGGGGACAACTGTAATGGCATAATCAATAAAATACATTATTTTTAAAAAGAAACGAGAGAAAAGAAGTTAGTTACCAAATGGTTGCCAGATGGAAGAGAAGAGGGGGAGAATGGGTGAAGAGGTGAGGGGATTGACAAGTATAAGTAGTTAGTTACAGAATAGCCATGGAGATGTAAAGTACAGTTTAGGAAATGGAGTAGCTAAGGAACTTATATGTATGACCAATGTATGTATGAACATACATACATTATATGTATGAACAATGTTCTTTCTTTCTCTCACCCTCTCTCCCTCTTTCTCCCTCCCTTCCTCTCTCTAAAAATAAATAAATACATACATATAAGTCCATATGTATTAACAATGTATGAACATTTTTAAAAGAAATATATAAAAGATAACCAAAAAACAAAACCAGCTTGCAATTTAGCAGGGGCAGGGTGTGAGGGAAATGAGGAGATGTTGGTCAATGGGTACAAATTTCCAGTTACAAGAGAGGTTCTGTAGATCTATTGTACAGCATGGTGATTATAGCTAATAAAACTAAGTTCTATGCTCGAAAGTTACTAAGTGAGTAGATCTTAAATGTTCTTACCACACATACACACACACAACACACAAATTATGTGACACAATGGAGGTTTTAGTTAACACTATAGTGGTAATCATTTTGCAATATATAAATGAATCAAATCAAAATATTGTACATCTTAAACTTACACAATATTATATGTCAATTATATCTCAATAGAGTGGGGAAATAATCTCTAAACATGCTAAGACTGAAGATGAATTCAGTAATAAAATTACATACTTCACACCAAATTTTGAGACATAGCTAATGCTATATTTAAAGGATATTTTGGTCCACAATGTTTTTATATATATATAAAGAAAATCCACAGATAAATGAACTAAGTGTTAAACATAAGAACTTAGAAAATGAAAATATTTTTGACAAACTTGATAGAGGTAAGAGAAAACTATATATGTACATATATGTGTGTATATATATGTATATATATTTTAAATACTTTTTAAATTTATTTTTTAGAGAGGGGGAAGGAAGAGAGAAAGAGAGGGAGAGAAACATCAGCATGTGGCTGCCCCAAACATGCCCCATACTGGGGACCTGGCCTGTAACCCAGGTATGTGCCCCAACTAGTAATCAAACCAACGACCCTCTGGTTCACAGGCCAGCACCCAATCCACTGAGCCACACAAGCCAGGGCTATTTATATATATATTTACACACACACACACACACACACACACATTCACACAATTTTAGGAAGGAAAAAGTAGTTATTCCCACAGATGTGGAAGCAATCAAAATAATTTAACTAAGCATTATGGGCAGCTTGTGAAAATATAAAATCCCTAGCAAACATAAACTACCAAAATTAATCCCCCAAAAGTAAAAGTGTGTAAAGACCAGTAGTCAGAGAAAAGAAAATACTTAAAATTTACCATTTTAAAGGCACCAGTTCTAAATGTGTATATACCTCAAATTTAAAGATAATTAGTATGCCATTGTAACATATAAAAGATAGAAACTCCTGAATTTCTTTTAAAAAGTATCATAAGCTTAGTACCAAAACATGTTAAATAAAAACAAGAAAACTATAAGCAGTTTTCTTATGTGGCAAAATTTTTAGTAAAATATTACTGAAATCTGACCATCTCAGAAGAAAAATTCCCCTTGAGGAAATAGAATCATTCCAGGAAGGCAAAGATCAGTCCACATACATATCAGTACAAACAATCAAGTGAAGATAATGACACCATTGACGCTATCAAAAAGTACCTAAAACAATTCAGAGGCTGTTCTTAATAAAAACACAAATTAAAAAGGAACATAAGAACTATTCAAATATTACAGTGACTACCAAAACATCACCAGAAAACATTATTCTTAAAAACAAGTCCAGATCAGAAGACTTAATATCATTAAGATGACAATATCCTCCCAAATGGTGTACCAGTTCAATAGAATCCACATCAAAATCCCAGCTGGAATTTTTGCAGAGGGTAACAAGCTGGTCCTAAAGCTCATATGGAAATGCAAGGGACCCTGAATAGCCAAAATATTGAATAAGAACATAGTTGGAGGACCCACATTTTCCTATTTCAAAACTTAATAGAAAGCTACACAAATCAACACAGTGTGGTATTGGCATAAGGGTAGACATAGATGAATGAAACAGAATCCAGAGCTCAGTAATAAACTCTTACATTTACAGTCAGTTGATTTTAGATAATAATTTCAATACAATTCAATAGGGGAAAGAAGGTCTATAACAAGCAAGAAAAAATATATAGATAAATTAGACTTCATCACAACTAAAATCTTTTGTGCTACAAGGTCACCAAGAAAGTGAAAAGACACCCACAAAATGGAAGAAAATATATAAAAATTATATTATCTGAAAAGGGACTTATATCCAAAACATACAAAGAACACTTGCAATTCAGTAATACAAAGACAAATAACCCAGGTAGTGGTAGGGATGAGGGGGTGGAGGGATTGAACTAAAATGAAAAAGGACTCATGAACATGGACAACAGTGTGGTGATTGCTGGGGGAAGGGTTGTATAAGGGCATTAAATGGTAATGGAAAAAAACACAGTAAAGAGTTCGAAAATAGGCCAAAGATCTGAATAGATACTTTCCAAAGAGGATATACAAATGGCCAATGAGCTCATTTCCTCAGTCCATTCAGGCTGCTATAATAAACTACCATGCACTGGTGGTTTAAACATTTATTTCTCAGTTTTGAAGACTGGGAAGTTCAACATCAAGGTGCCAACAAGTGTGGTGTCTGATGAGAACCTGCTTCCTGGTTCATAGATGGCCAACTTCTTGCTGTGTCCTCACATGACAAAATGGGGAAGGGAGCTTTCTGGGGTCTGTTTTACAAGGGCACTAATCCCATTCATGAGGGCTCTACACTCATGACCTAATCACTTCCCAAAGACCTCACTGCTTAATACCATCACATTGGGGATTATGATTTCCTTCTTTTTAAATTTAATGTATTGGGGTGACATTGGTTAATAAAATTACATAGGTTTCATGTGTATAGTTCTTTAATATTTTGCCCCCCCTTTACCCTCTCCTGCCTCTCTCCCCATCTCACTTTCCTTCTAGTAATCACAATACAGTAGTCAGTTTATGATTTTGTCCTTTTTTGTTGATTAATCCCTTCATCTTTTCTTTTTTAAATTTATTTTTTAAAAATATTTTATTGATTATACAATTACAGTTGTTCTATTCCCCCCTTCATTCCCCTCCACCATGCACATCCCCTCCCCCACCATTCCCCCCTTTAGTTTATGACCACGGGTCTCAAGTTCTTTAGATTCTATATTTCCCATACTATTCTTGCCCTCCCCCCTATCTATTTTCTACCTACCATCTACGCTACTTATTTTCTGTATCTTCTCCCCTCTTCTCCTCTTCCCACTCCCCTGTTGCTAACCCTCCATGTGATCTTCATTTCTATGGTTCCCCTCCTGATCTAGCTGTCCTCTTGGTTTGCTTTTGTTTTAGGTGTGGTTGTTAGTAACTGTGAGTTTGCTGTCCTTTCACTGTTCATATTTTTATCTTCTTTTTCTGAGATAAGTCCCTTTAACATTTCATATAATAAGGGCTTGGTGATGATGAATTCCTTGAATTTGATCTTATCTGAGAAGCACTTTATCTGCCCTTCCATGGTAAATGAGAGCTTTGCTGGATAGAGCATTCTTGGTTGTAGGTCTTTGGATTTCATGATTTGGAATACTTCTTTCCATCCCCTTCTTGCCTGGAAGGTCTCTTTTGAGAAATCCGCTGACAGTCTGATGGGAACTCCTTTGTAGGTGACTGTCCCCTTATCTCTTGCTGCTTCTAGGATTCTCTCCTTCATTTTAATCTCGGGTAATGTAATTATGGTGTGCCTTGGTGTGTTCCTTCTTGGGTCCACCTTCTTTGGGACTCTCTGAGCTTTCTGGACTTCCCGGAAATCTATTTCCTTTGCCAGACTGGGGAAGTTCTCCTTTATTATTTGTTCAGATAAGTTTTCCACTCATGGCTGTTTCTTTTCCCCTTCTGGTACCCCTATAATTCAGATGTTGGAATGTTTAAAGATGTCCTGGAGGTTCCTAAGCCTCTCCTCATTTTTTTGAATTCTTGTAACTTCACTTTTTCCTGTTTGGCCATTTCTTCCTTCCTTCTGGTCCACCCTCTTGATTTGAGTCCCAATTTCCTTTCCATCACTATTGGTTCCCTGTGCATTTCCCTTCATTTCAATTAGTTTAGCCTTCATATGTTCCTGTAATTTGTGGCTAAAATCAAGCAGTTCTGTGAGCATCCTCATCACCAGTGTCTTGAATTGTGCATCTGAGAGGTTCGCTAGTTCCTGGTCACTTAGAGTTATCGGTTCTGGGGCTTTGAGTTCTTCTTGAGCCATATTTTGGAGTGTTTGTGCCTGTTATATATGAGGAGCAGAGTCCTAGGTGTTCACCAGGGTGGGGCCACTCAGTCGCTGGGTTGTGACGCTGTATGTGGGGGCGGGGCCAAAGGAAAGCAATGGCGGGCCCCCTCTGCTGCCTCCTGCTCCTGCCGGGGGCTGCGCGGTCCATCCCACTGCGCGCATGAATGTGCAACCTTGGTCAGCCCGCTGCTGGGTTTGCTGTTGGGGGCTGCGCAGTCCGTCTCACTGCTCACTCCCCTGCTGGTTTATCTGCATGCGAATGTGTGACCACAGCCAGCCTGCCGCCCTGAGCCCTCACTGGGTCAGCCCGACGCGGGGCTGCCTGGGCGCCTGGGGTCGGGGGATCTTTCTTGCCTGTCCCCACTCCGTTGCTGGCTCCGCCCCTCTTACTGGTCTGGTTGAACGGTTGGTTGTAGTCGGACTTCCGTATAGCTCAATTTTCTGTTCTTTGGCTGCGTCTTTGTTCTCCAAACCTTTGTTGTATTCAAACTTTCTTGTGGGAGAAGGCACAGTGTTTCCACCTACGCCTCCATCTTGGCGGAAGTCCTAATCCCTTCATCTTTTCACTTAGCACCCCACCCCAGGATTTCAACATATGAAGGGTGGAGCATAAACATGCAGTTGATTGCAGATATGAAAAGATGCTTAACATCAGTAGTCATTAGGGAAATAAAAATCAAGACCACAATGAAATACCACTTCACACACACTGGGATGGCTAGAATCAAAAAGACAGACAATAACAAGTGTTGGTGAGGATGAGACAAACCGGAACCTTTCATACATTTCTGGTGGGATATAATATGGCATAACCATTGTGAAAGCCAGGTTGGCAGTTCTTCAAAATGTTAAGCATCAGAGATATCATATGATATAGCTATTCCACTCCCAATAGAAATGAAAACACACACCATACAAAAACCTGTACACAAATGTTCACAGCATCGTCATTCATAGTAGCCAAAAAAAGTAAAAACAACTCAAATATTCAATTGGTGAATTGGTAAACAAAATGTGATATAACCTTGAAAAGTAATATTATTCAGTAAAAAAGAAGGAATGAAGTACTGATAATATACTATAGCATAGATGAGTCATGAAAACATTATGCTAAGTGAAAGGAGAAAATTACAAAACACCACATATTTTAGGATTCCATTTATATGAAAAGTCTGCAACAGGAAATCTATAGAGACAGAAAGTATATTAGTGGTCACCTGCAGGTGTGGGTGAGGGGTAAGAGTGAGAAAAGAGTACAATGTTTCTTTTTGGAGGGATGAAATATTCTAAAATTACATTTTGGCAGTGGCTATACAACTCTATGAATATACTGAAAACCACTGCTTTAAAACCATTCATAAGCTTTAGATGGATGAAGTGTATGGTAGGTGAATTATATCAGCAAAGCTCTTAGGAAAAAAAACATGTAGCTAGTTAGGATTTCAAACCTAATATCTGGCAAGAGAAGGTAGTCAACAAATGTTTGTTGAATGAATTAACTAATAAATGAATAAACACATTTCACTTTCAAATTAGCAACAAGATAGGGATTTCCTCCCTCTATCAAGTGTCACTCAACAGTGTTCTGAAGACTTCAGCTAATTCAATAAGAGAAGATGAGGTAATTAGGATAAATATTTGAAAGCAAGAGAGAGTATCACTGTTAATTTGATGTAATATGATTAGTATATCTAGGAAAACTAAGAGACTACAAAAAGCAAATGTAATTCACATGAGAGTTTGATAACTGAAGTATATAAAAATAAAAAGCAAAAGAAAATGAAATTACAAAAATGGATAGATTATTTTCTATAGAAATAAAAATATGTTCAAAAAACTATGGTACATATACACAATGGAATTTTATGCTGCAGAAAGAAAGAAGGAGCTCCTACCTTTTGCAACAACATGGATGGAACTGGAAAGCATTATGCTGAGTGAAATAAGCCAGGTGTTGAAGGACAAATACCATATGATCTCACCTCTAACAGGAAGCTAAACAACAAAACAAACAAGCAAGCAAAATATAACCAAAGACACTGAAATAGAGAACAGGCTGCCAGTGACCAGGGGGGAGAGGGGAGGGAATTTCAGGGGAAATAAGGGAGGGATTTAGAGGAACCTATATAAAGGATACATGGACAACAACTGAGAAGGGTGGAAATGGGAGGGAGGGGGGAGGATGGGGGGTGGGATGGGATGGGAGTAATAGACAGAAAACTGTACTTGAAAAATAATTAAATTAAAAAATTGAAAAAAAAAGACATAAAAATATGTTATTCACCATAAGGACAAAAACAAATAAAAATATCTAAGAATGAACTTTTTTAAAAAAAAGGTGCTGAATCTATAAAAAGAAAACTATAAAATATTATAGCTTTAATGGTTGTTTTTGAATCAAAATAAAGTGGCTTTAATATTCATGCCAGAATAAATGCTAAAGAATATTAAAGAAAACAACCAAAAGAAGAATAGTGAGACTATCACTATTCAATAATAAAAATATTTCTAAAGTATTGGAGAGGTTTTGGAGAAAAGGGGACCCTAGTTCACTATTGGTGGGATTGCAGACTGGTGCAACCACTATGGAAAACAGTATGGAATTTTCAAAGAAAACTAAAAATGCATCTGCCTTCTGACCCAGCAATTCCACCACTAGGATTACATCCTAAGAACCCTGAAACACCAATCCAAAAGAACATATGCACCCAATGTTCATAGAAGCACAATTTACAATAGCCAAGATTTGGAAGCAACTTAGATGTCCATCGGTAAATGAATGGATCAAAAAACTATAGTATATTTACACAATGGATTTCTATGCAGCAGAAAGAAAGAAGGAGCTCCTACCCTTTGCAACATCATGGATGGAACTGGAAATCATTATGCTGAGTGAAATAAGCCAGGCAGTGAAAGACAAATACCATATGATCTCACCTTTAACAGGAATCTAAACAACAAAACAAGCAAGCGAGCAAAATATAACCAAATACACTGAAATAGAGAACAGGCTGACAGTGACCAGAGGGGAGAGGGGAGGGAATTTCAGGGGAAAAAGAGGAAGGATTTACAGGAACTAGTATAAAGGGCACATGGACAACAACTAAGGGGGGTGGAAATGGGAGGGAGGTGGGGAGTCCCGGGGGGGGGGGGGCTGGGATGGGAGTGAAAGACAGAAAACTGTGCTTGAACAATAATTAAATTAAAAATTAAATCAATACAATTTTTATAGGGAGTTAGATAAATATATCAGAAGAAGAAATAGAGTTCAGAAATAGAACAGTAACATTTAGGAATTTATGTCATAAAAATGGCATCTAATTGAGTTAGAAAATGGTATTCATTAAATGATTAGTGCTGGCAATTTTCCATCCAAATGGAAAATACAAATGTTAGCCCCATCTCATAGCACACCAGAATAGCTTCCAGTTGCACTAAAATTTAACTTAAAAAATAAAAACCATAAAACATTAAATTTAAGGCATATACTTGTTTAAAGCTTGAAGTGTAAGCAGGAGAAGACACTTAAGACCTGTAAAGGATAAAGATATATATCTAATCAGATGATTATTCTTTCTAATTATATGTGAAGACACCTTTTAGAAGTCGACATATAAAGAGACAAAGGAAATATAATTACAAGAAATGACAAGGTTAATATTCACAAATTAGGAAGAAAGACAAGCCACCCAAAGAAATAAAGAGCAAAGGATATAAAAAAATTTTAAATACATTACAATGGTCAATGAAAAGAAGAAGATGTTCAACCACTAGTTGTCAGGAAAGTGCACATGAAAATAAGCTAGACATTCTTGTGTTTGGCTCTCAGAATGGGGAAGATTTAAAAAGCACTAACAGTGTGGAAAAGGATGTTGGACAGAGCTCTTTCATATATTGCTGGTGGGAGTTCTAATTTTACAAGTTTTTGAAAATAATGTGGTGGTATATATTGATTGATAACATTCATTCCTGCACCTAATAACCACTCAGACGACAGCCTCTGACTGTAATTAAGAAATCAATAACAAAATTGTCAACTTTTTGGAAAATCAAAATCTCATATGTAAATAACTAAGGGGTCAGAGAGAAAACCACAACAGAAATTAGAAAACAGGAGAAGTGAAGCATAGTGAAAATGTTTCATATCAAAACTTGGGACATGGAACTAAAATGTTCTAAAAAATTCATACACCTAATGCTTATGTTATAAAAGAAAATGATTGAGTATTAATGAGGTAAGCATCCAGTTAGGAATTTTGAAATAGGAATTAAAAACAGATAAGAAATAATGAAATCAATGGCAGAAATTAATGACACAGGAAACAAAGATACAGGAGGACCAACAAAGTCAAAAGTAGGTTTTTGAAACAATCCCATCTGAGACCCACTATCACTGACCCCATGAAACAGCATATCTTATTCCATAGGCCCCTCCATCACTTGTTCCAAATAAATGCATGATTCAGCCCATGGAACTCCATCACTCGCAGCAGAGAAATCTTAACTACCCACCAAATAAATCACATCACACACCTCACAGTCCTCATTGCTAACTGAGTATCCAATAATCACACCACAAACTCTCTACCATTGACACCACAGACCACCCATTATTCCTCCCAAAGACCTTCCTTACTCACCCCACTGAACTCCCATCATTCATCTTAATGGACCTCCAGGACTTATCCCACTAACACCCTATGACTCATTGCAGAGAATCCTCCATTATTTACCCTACGGACCTCCACCACTAATCCCGCACACTACTCACCATACCCTAGAAACCCTATTACTCACACCACAGTGCTCATTCCTTACTCCACTAAACCCTTATCACTCACCACATAGACCTCCATCCCTTATCCCACAGATCCAATTACTTACCTCACAGACCCCATCAATGACTTCTAGGGATCCCCATCAGTGACCTTAGAGGACCCTGACTGGTCGCCACACAGATATCCCCACGTCATTGATCCCAGACTACCGAATACTAACTCCACAGTTCTCCCCTCACTCCCACCTCAAACTCTGCACCATTTACCCCCATCATACCTCCTCCATGACTCACTCATCTCCCCATCACTCATTCCACAGACTATCCACGTTTTTCCCCACTGACCCCAAAGAAGCCCCGTCATTCACCCTACAGAGTATCAAATCCATGTTATAACACCCTGATAATTACATGAATACTTTAGTGGCACTAAATTGCCCCTGTTAAACTTAGGCCAGGAGCCGTAAGTGTTGAAAGTGCGTTTGAGGGACTCTTTTATCTTACACATGCTCAAGGGCACCCAGGAATTGACTGTCCCTCGCAGTTATGCCGGGTGCAGTCACTACATCTTAGTGCATGGGCGTGTGTGTCCAAGGAGAGGCGGGCTCTCAAATTTTCTTGAGTGACTTTGTCAGGCAACTAACATGGCTGTCCCCTTGGGAGTGTCTCTCCGGGAGTCGCCATCTTGGAAGAGTAGTCATTTCTGCCACGGAGCGGCGGTCCCCGGCCCGATCTTCCCCTGTGGTACTTCCCGGTAACCGATGGGGCCAGACCACGGGCAGTACCAACCAGACTTCTCCCACAGCACAGTCCCCCAGCAGCCGCCGAGGCTCAGGTCGGGCGCTGTCCCTTCTCAGAACGCAGGTGCTGGCACTCAGGTGTATCCCCCGGGGCCCGCAGCTGCTTCACCCGTAGCCAGCCACCGTCCCCCATCTCAGCTGGAAAGATTACTCTGAGCAGCCGGCCCAGATATTGGGCCGCCCCCTCCCCAGTCCCAGCCCCGTCTCATTGCTGGGGTACTGAACGGTCCCCGTTCCGCTGGCGGTCGCAGAGCCCGGGGCGCCGCTTCGTGCCCACCTGACAGCGCCTCTGTCCACCCGTGGGCCGAGGGCATCGCCCGATTCTTCAGCTGTCACCGACCCAGGATCGTTGCCACCGGGGGTAATAGTACGTGTCAGATTTAGGCCAGGAAGCGGAAGTCGCCCGCAGCGAGAGTTTAACCACTCTGGGCGCGGGGAGGTGAGGGGTTATGGAGAGCTTGACACCAAGAATCTGTGGAGCAACTTGGATGGGGGGAGTCTGCGACATCTGTGGTGGGGCATATCATCTAATGTTTAAAAATCCGTTAATTGACCTTTATGGTTTCCTTACATAAACATTAAGGCTACAGTTTTGAAGATTCAAGTTTTGATATATTTTCATTAGTATTCAATTTCAAGTGCCCATTTTTAACTTTCTTCCCCTTTTGACTCATGAATTATTTAGCAGTCCACTGTTGAACTTGAAAAAATGCTTTGAGACCCACGGGGCAAGGAAACAGGTACTTTATTCAGACAGAAGTGACAGGGACAACAGCCCAACGCAGTGTCCCCTAGAGCATGGGGAGTTTTATATAGGAGAGTAGTTTTTATTTACAGGGGAAGGCAAAGAAAGTACCGAATGCCAGCTGCAAATTTGGTGGGCCTTGATCTGCAGTTGTTGAAATTCAGCCTAAAGGAGCAGTTTGCGATTGGGCCACCTCAGTCCGGCCACATCCTGTTCTCGGAATTAATGACTCAAACAAAGAATTAAAGAGGGAGTACAGAAAATTTTACAGTTCCTCAAATTATTTTCCATTTCCCTAAACACAAAGTTAATTCCATGTTACTGACATCTATCCTAATTGCACTGCAGTCTCATAATGTCTGAACGATGTTCTCTGAAATATATTAAAACTTCCCTTAATGCTTAAGTACTACACCAGTTTTCAACACTATGTCATCTCTTGATCGAAAAGACGATGTATTTTTCAGTTGCTGTGTTTAACTTATGTGTTTATTGGTCCAAGCTTCTTTGTTGGGTCATTTAAAATGTTTATCTCCTTGATCATTTTCTTCTGCTTCCCCCATGCATTACTGAGTGAGGACAGAAATACCCCCACTGTGTCGTTGATAAGTCAGGTTTTCACAGCACCAGTCAATTGGCACTTCCTATAGTTTGAAAATTTTTAAATCATTTTTAATTGTCATTCTATTACAGTTGTCCCAATTTCCCCCCCTTTGCCCTCCTCTACCCACCCCTCCCCCCACACATATAGTCAATTTCCTAGTATGCAGCAGAAAGAACTCCTACCTTTTGCAACAGCATGGATGGAACTGAAGAATATTAAGCTAAGTGAAGTTTTATTATTAAATGAAGGTAACGGTATTTTGTTTTTGAATAGATAAATGCAGCCAAAGCACTTCCCCAAAAGACTGTAACATTTTCAACTCCCACCAGCAAAAATACAAATCCATTAAGGCAAATCTCTAGTATTGGATGTCCATGATCCTTTTAATTTTGGCCAGTGAGCTAGTAGTATCAAACTGCTTTACTTTGCATTTTCCTAACTACTTCTGCAACTCAGGATATTTCTCTCTTTGTTGACCATTTCAATTTTCTCTTCTGACACTCTTCAAATTCTTTGTCCAATTTTCTTTGGAGAGATTTGTCTTTTTCTTATCGTTTTGCAGAAGCTCTTTGTACATCAGGGATAGTAACACTTTGTTAGTTGCATTGCAATTTGTTTCCCCTAACTCTTTTTGTTCTTTGCATCTTATGTGTCCTTTGATCTATAATTACAAAAATGTATTCTCTTATCAGAAAACTCTCAGCTTTCTTTTCTGGATTTTGTATCTCCTGTCTTGAATGATTCTCCTTCCCTATTCAGGCAGCCCTAAAAAGGTGATTTTTTAATGATGCAATATAAATCCACTTTAATAAATATCACATAGTTTACCTGTAGTCTGTTAAGTACGTTTTATTTTATTTTTTGTGTGTATCTCACTTTATTATTTTTAAAAATTAAAAAAGTTACAGTTTACATTTAATATCATTTTGTATTAGTTTCAGGTACTCAGCATAGTGGTTAGACAATCATATACTTTACCAAGTTACCCCCCCCCAATATTTCCAGCAACCACCTGGCACCATTAGTGGTTATTACAATACTATTGACTATATTCCCTATGCTGTATTTTATATTCCCATGACTATTTTGTTACTACCAGTCTGTACTTCTCAATCCTTTCACCCTAAAAAAGATAGTCTTAACATTATTTTTTAATATTTATTTATTGATCTGAGAGGGGGAGCAGGTTTATTGTTCTACTTATTTATGGATTCATTGCTTGATTCTTGTATGCACCCTGACCAGGGATGGAGCCCACAACCTTGGCATATTACAATGATACTCTAACCAAATAAGCTAGCTGGCCAGGCAATATTTCTTTCTTTTTTATTGTTTTATTTTTTTTACTTGAACCTTTAATTTAGTTGGAATTTAGTCTAGTATGTGGCATGAGGTTAAAGTCAATCTTTGTTTTTGCTGTGTCAAATAAAAACAAATCCGCATATAGATAGGAAGAGACTGATTACAAAGAAAGACTATTGCAATAGGAAGAAAGCTCCCATCTTAGAAATCTGCACACATCTCATAACCAAACAGAAAAAGGGCCTGCCTTTCTCATATAGCTAGGTTAAGGACAAGGCAAACCGAGATCAGCAGAGTCTGTGGACAAGCTGCACAATCATGGGAATGACCAGTGGATCAACTGATTCTCGGAAAAAGCTGAGAAGGGGGGCACCTTCCATGTTATTTTTTGTGCTTGCTCAGGCAGGGGTGACCAAAGTTCAGGAGCCTGTAGGAAAGACAGAAGCCTGACTAAAGTTTAGCTAACAAGCATTTGTTCCAATTTATCAGAGTTTATGAGGTAAAGAATGGGAATTTGGAGGATCTGTATCTTAACTGTTACAGGTAGACAAAGTGGGGCATCTGTGAGTCCTATCTAAGTCATGTACAGAAGTGGAGTTCTTGTCAGTAATCCATTTTCTGGAACACAAAAAAAGTAAGGTGATTTTTTTTAACTGCCTTGTTTACCGAGGTCAAGTAAAATTCATTGTCAGCTGAGACCCTTTATGGAACACATTGCTCTGCATTCACTCAATTACATAACACTTCTGCAATATGAGGTCACAAATACAAGGACTGTGGAAAAACTCCAGCCATTGTTACTATAGTGAGAATGGTTTGTGCAACATTGATGTAACCTGGCAGCCAAGGAGACTGGAATGAGCATGCAAGAATAATGATGACTTCACTGTACTAACAGAGGGGGGCAGTAGACACTGTTGAGTGACCATATGTACTGTGTGGCTATTACATTCAAAATGATTGAGTCAGTAAAGCAACAAATCTGCATCAAATTTGTGTTAAGCTTGAATATTCTTCTATGGAATCTATTCAGATGATCTGAAGGCCAGAGCTATGGGCAACTGGTGATTGACAGCTTCATCACAACAATGCACCCACTCATGCATCATGTCTTGTGCAGAGGTTTTTGGTGAAATGTCAAATCACCCAGATGACTCAGCCCCCCTACAGCCCAGATTTGGGGCCCTGGACTTCTGGCTTTTCTCAAAACTAAATCACCTTTGAATGGGAAGAGATTTCAGACCCTTGATAAGATTCAGGAAAATATGACATGGGAGAATATACAGTTGGGAGAACTGCATGAGGTCGCAAGGTGCCTACTTTGAAGGGGACTGAGGCATCATTGTCTTATGTACAGTGTATCTTCCTCAATAAATGTCTCTATTATTCATATGACATGAGTGAATTCATTTAATCTGAACTCTATTGTGTGTCTGCAATTTGATTTCAAAGAATTTTTGTTCTTGCAAGATTATTTTTCTAGGAGTGCCGGAGTTTAAAATTGTTTTATCAAGTTTCAAAATGAATGCTATTCTCTACCTCCCCCAAAATTTCTATCGAAACAAAAGTATTGTGATTTTGAGTTGAATTTTAGTCAATATTATGTTAACAGCTTGGAAATAGTCAATGCTTTTTTTTTAAAGAGTTTATTTATTTATTTATCTTTAGAGGGGAAGGAGAGAAGGAGAGAAACATCAATGTATGGTTGCCTTTTGTGCGTCCCCTGCTGGGAGTTGGCCTGTGCCAGCAGGCAACCCAGGCATGTGCCTTGACTGGGAATTGAACCGCGATCCTCTGTTTCGCAGGCCTGCGCTCAATCCACTGAGCTACACCAGCCAGCGCTATAGTCAATGCTTTTTATTATAATAAACCTTTGTAACTAATTAGCCTGCATCTGTATTTGATTATGACTTATATACTGAAATGATATTTTATAGTCTTCTCATAAGTGCATTATCTTCTTGTATAAAATTTATTCTTAGATATTTATAATAATTTTGTTGTCATTGTTCAGATTCATTTTTTGCTAATCCTATGTGCTTACTGCTAATATAGGAAAAAAGTACCCATTTTTATAATTATACCTTATACCTAGCTCCTTATCAAAACTACCTACCAAGTCTGGTAGCTTCTTTTTTGTTTTAGTTTTTTATTAATTTATTTATTTTAAAATATATTTTATTGATTATGCTATTACAGTTGTCCCATTTCCTCCCCTTTATTCCTCTTTGCCCTGCACACCCCCTCCTATCCACATTCCCCCGCTTTAGTTCATGTCCATGGGTCATACATATAAGTTCTTTGTCTTCTACGTTTCCTATATTATTCTTACCCTCCCTCTTTCTATTTTCTACCTACCGTCTATGCTACTTATTCTCTGTACCTTTCCCTTCTCTCCCCCTCCCACTCCCCTGTTGTTAATCCCCTATGTGATCTCCATTTCTGTGGCTCTGTTCCTGTTCTAGTTGTTTGCTTAGTTTGCTTTTGTTTTTGTTTTAGGTGCGGCTGTTAATAACTGTGAGTTTGCTGTCATTTTATTGTTCACATTTTTTATTTTCTTTTTCTTAGATAAATCCCTTTAACATTTCATATTATAAGGGCTTGGTGATGATGAACTCCTTGAACTTGACCTTATCGGGGAAGCACTTTATCTGTCCTTCCATTCTGAAAGCTTTGCTGGATAGAGTAATCTTGGACGCAGGTCCTTACCTCTCATAACTTGCAATACTTCTTTCTAGCCCTTTCTTGCCTGTAAGGTCTCTTTTGAGAAATCAGCTGACAGTCTTATGGGAACTCCTTTGTAGATAATGGTCTCCTTTTCTCTTGTTGCTAAGATTCTCTCCTGATTTTTAATCTTGGGTGATGTAATTATAATGTGCCTTGTGTTCCTCCTTTGGTCCAATTTCTTTGGGACTCTCTGAGCTTCCTGGACTTCCTAGAAGTCCATTTCCTTTGCCAGATTGGGGAAATTCTCCTTCATTATGTTTTCAAATAAGTTTTCATTTTGTTGCTTTTCTTCTTCTGTTTCTGGCACCCCTATGATTCAGATGTTGGAATGTTTAAAGATGTCCTGGAGGTTCCTAAGCCTCTCCTCATTTGGGGGGGTTCTTATTTCTTCATTCTGTACTGGTTGAATGTTTCTTTCTTTCTTCTGGTCCACACCATTGATTAGAGTTCCAATTTCCTTCCCATCATTATTGGTTCCCTGTACATTTTCCTTTATTTCACTTAGGGTGGCCTTCATTTTTTCATCTACTTTGTGACCAAATTCAACCAATTCTGTGAGCATTTTGATTACCAGAATTGTGAACTGATAGGTTGTCTATCTCTTCATCACTTAGTTGTATTTTTTCTGGAGCTTTGACCTGTTCTTTCATTTGGGCTATTTTTTTTGACTCAACGCACCTGCTATGTATGAGGAGCAGAGCCTTAGGTGTTTATCAGGGCCAGGCTACACACATCGCTGCCTTGTGACACTGTATGTGGGGAAGGGGTCCAGGGGGGACAAGGGTGCATGCTCTGCTCTTCGCTGGATTTCAGTCACATACCCCACTGCCAACGAGCAAAGTGAGCCCTTCTGGTGCTGATTCCTGGGTGGATGGGTTTGTGTACATTCTAGGACCCTGTGGGTCTCTCCAATGAACTCTCCTGTGAGGCTGGATGCTGGGAGTTTCTCTTGCTGCCACCTCAACCCCCGCAGGTGTTTTCAATCAGTGGTTTGAGGCTTTGTTTCCCCCACTCTGAGACCCTAGGTTGCTCAGTCTGTCTCACTCCCCAGGTGTTCCTCCAAGTTTATCTGCACGTAAATGTGGGACCGCCCACTCCACCAGCCGCCACCTTTCGGGCCCCAGTCCTCCACCGCCATTTTGTCGCAACTCCTCTCTGGCCAGCTGCCTGTCTCCACCCCTCCTACCAGTCTGGAGTGATGTTTCCTCTTTAACTCCTTGGTTGTCAGACTTCCATACAGTTTGATTTTCTGTCAGTTCTGGTTGGTTTCTGTTTTTAAATTATTGTCCTTCTTTTGGTTGTGTGAGGAGGCACAGTGTGACTACTTACACCTCCATCTTGGCCAGAAGTCCAAAATCTGGTAGCTTCTTAGTATAGTCTCTCAGGTTTTCTAATTGTGTAGTCATATCAGATATAGATAATATTGTCTTTTATCCAATAGTTGATGTGATTATTTCTTGTATTTGAACTGTACTAGACAGTAGCCACTAAGCTTATGTGGCCATTTTTTTTTACACTAAGTCTATATAACAGGCTTGCCTCATAGAGGAGTGAACACCAGAATAGATTAGACTTTGTGGCCATAGCAAGTTGAAATTGTTTAATCATCTGCCTCAGAGTGTTGCTTGCAGTTATGTGGCTATTTAAATTTAAATTTATTTAAACTAAAACAATTTCAAATTCAGTTTCTTAATCACCTAGCCACATTTCAATTGCTCAATAGCCGGGCATAGCTAGTGGCTACTACACTGGACAATATTAAATAGAAAACATTTTCCATCATTGTGGGAAGGTGTGTTGGACAATGTTGAGATAGTCTTCAAAATAATGTTCAGTAATAGATATGATAGAGAGCATCCTTACCTTTTTGCCAATTTTAATGGAAATGGTTTAAATGTTTATCATTTAGTGTAAAGTTTTCTGGCAATTTTTGGAAAATGGTCTTGTCACTTTTGAGTAGTTTCCTTCTATTACTATTTTGAGTTTTTATTATTAATACGAATGGCTCCTGAATTGTATCATACAATTTTTAATAATAATTAATAGCATTATGTGTCCTTTCTAAAGTATTTGTGTGATGAGTTATGTTAATTGATTTACAAGTGTTCATCCATACTAGAATTCCTCAAATCATTTTTTTAAAGATTTCATTTATTTGTTTAGAGAGAGGGGAAGGGAAGGAGAAAAAGAGAAAGAGAAACATCAGTGTGTGGTTGCCTCTCACGTGTCTCTAACTGGGGACCTGACCCCGAACCCAGGCATGTGTCCTGACTGGGAATCATACCAGCAACTCTTTGGTTCACAGGCCCATGCTCAATCCACTGAGCCACACCAGCCAGGGCTCCTGGAATCATCTTTTTTAAAAAAATATTTTATGTATTTATTTTTAGAGTGAGGGGAAGGAAAAGAGAAAGAGTGGGAGAGGAACATCAATGTGTGGTTACCTCTCATATGTCCCCTGCTGGGGGCCTGGCCTGCAACCCAAGCATGTGCCCTGACTAGGAATTGAGCTGGTGACCCTTTGCTTCACAGGCCCATGCTAACACTGAGCTACACCAGCCAGGGCTTTGGAATCATCTTAATGGTTATGGTGTATTTTTTTTCTTGAGACACAGCTGGATTTGATATGCTGATATTTTATTTGGAAAATGTCATCCATATCCACGAAAGATTGTCTCTAGTTATCTTTTATTTTGAGCAATATTTGTTTTGGTATTAAGGTTATTCTGCTTTTATAACATAAATTGGAAAATTTCAATTTTTCTCTATGGTCTTGTAGAGTTTATGTGTATATAACAGATATTTGGTCTTGATTTATTTAGGAAAGTGTTAGATATTTTGGTAATAATTTATTTGTGTTTTTATTGGATTTTATCAGAGAATGTGATCCTTCAAAGCCCTACCTTTTTTTCTGTTTCTCAAAAATTTCATTGATCCTGAGGAAAGGGAGGAAGGCCACCCTGCCTCCTGCTGAGAGTGCCACAAACAGTTACTGTTCCACAATGCCAGTGATGGGGAGTTTCACATGTTGGTGCAGGGGTCAGAAAGTCCTTGAGCTTAAGGGGATCACCCTGAGGTGTTACCACCTAGGAAGGCCAGAGCAGGAGGAAAGAGTCCAGGCAGCCAGACCTAGTGATTCAGCAGCAAGTCCAGTAGGTTTAGTCCATGAAAGAGATGTGGTTGCCCATCATGAAGGCCTGGTTACCCTGGTCCTGGGATAGCAGGTTCTCAAAAAGCTTCGGGTGACCGGGCAGGTCCTTCACATAGTCTTCCTTGTCCACCTTGTAGTTGGTGTAGATAAGGGTGATGTATTTGCAGTGGAGGTCCCCTACGCCATCATTCACCACATCCACCTCCTCTTCTGTCTGTGTCATCTCTCTGCTTCTCTCATATAAGAACACTTGAGATTGTATTTAGGGCTCATCTAAAAGATCAAAGATAATCTCCCTATCTTAAGATCCTTAGGGGACTTCCGCCAAGATGGAGGCATAGGTGGAAACACTGTGCCTTCTCCCACAACCAAGTTTCAATACAACAAAAGTTTTGGAGAACTAAGACACACCCAGAGACCAGAAAACGGAATTATACTGAAGTCCAACAGCTACAAACCATTCGACAAGGACGGTAAGAGAGGTGGAGCCAGCAGTGGAGCTGGGTCGGGCAGGACAGACCTAGGAGTGCAGGCAGCCCGGAATTAGTCGGGGTGCGGGGCAGACTGACCAAGGTCACACATTCGCGCACAGTGAGATGGACCACGCAGGCCCCAGGGGGAAAACCCAGTGGTGGAGGGCTGACAGCAGTGGCACACTCGCGTGCAGTGGAGCGAGGCGCGTGGGCCTGGTGATGGTGGTGGCTGCGGTGCGGGTGGGGGTCAGGGCAGCAGGCAGCGGAGGGAAGCCATTGTCCCTCTTTGACCCCGCCCCCACATACAATGTCACAACCCAGCGACTGAGTTGCCCTGCTCTGGTGAAAACCTAGGGCTCCGATCCTGCTACTTAACAGGCACGAACAGCCCAAAAGATGTCACAAGAAGAACTCAAAGTCCCAGAGCCAATAACTCTAAGCGACCAACAAATTGCCAGCCTCTCAGAAGCCCAATTTAAGACACTATTTATCAGGGTGCTCACAGAATTGGTGGAGTACAGTCACAAATTAGAGGAACATATGAAGGCTAAACTAATTGAAATGAAGGGAGATGTCCAGGAAACCAATAGCGATGGAAAGGAAACTGGGACTCAAATCAATGGAATGGACCAGAAGGAAGAACGAAACATCCCACCAGAAAGGAATGAAGAAATGAGAATTCAAAAAAATGAGGAGAGGCTTAGGAACCTCCAGGACATCTTTAAACGTTCCAACACCCGGATTATAGGGGTACCAGAAGGGGGAAAGAAACAGCCATGAGTGGAAAATGTATTTGAACAAATAATAAAGGAGAACTTCCCCAGTCTGGCAAAGGAAATAGACTTCCAGGAAATCCAGGAAGCTCAGAGAGT
>NW_028086625.1:668753-870466 GCF_014824575.4 Sturnira hondurensis
CCCCAACCACCATTCCCCCACTTTAGTTTATGTACACATGTCTCAAGTTCTTTAGATTCTATATTTCCCATACTATTCTTGCCCTCCTCCCTGTCTATTTTCTACCTACCATCTACGCTACTTATTTTCTGTACCTTCTCCCCCCTTCTCCTCCTCCCACTCCTCTGTTGCTAACCCTCCATGTGATCTCCATTTCTATGGTTCCCCTCCTGATCTAGCTGTCCTCTTAGTTTACTTTTGTTTTAGGTGTGGTTGTTAATAACTGAGTTTGCTGTCCTTTCACTGTTCATATTTTTATCTTCTTTTTCTTAGATAAGTCCCTTTAACATTTCATATAATAAGGGCTTGGTGATGATGAACTCCTTGAATTTGATCTTATCTGAGAAGCACTTTATCTGCCCTTCCATTCTAAATGAAAGCTTTGCTGAATAGACCAATCTCGGATGTAGGTCTTTGGATTTCATGACTTGGAATACTTCTTTCCAGTCCCTTCTTGCCTGTAAGTTCTCTTGAGAAATCCACTGACAGTCTGATGGGAAGTCCTTTGTAGGTGACTGTCCCCTTATCTCTTGCTGCTTCTAGGATTCTCTCCTTCATTTTAATCCTGGCTAATGTAATTATGATGTGCCTTGGTGTGTTCCTTCTTGGGTCCAACTTCTTTGGGACTCTCTGAGCTTCCTGGACTTCCTGGAAGTCTATTTCCTTTACCCGATTGAGGAAGTTCTCCTTTATTATTTGTTCAAATAAGTTTTCCACTTGCTCTTCCTCTTCCCCTTCTGGTACCCCTATAACTTGGATGTTGGAACATTTAAAGATGTTCTGGAGGTTCCTAAACCTCTCCTCATTTTTTTGAATTCTTGTTTCTTCATATTTTTCTGTTTGGTCATTTTTTTCTTTCTTCTGGTCCACTCCCTTGATTTGAGTCCCAGTTTTCTTTCTATCACTATTGCTTTCCTGTGCATTTCCCTTCATTTCAATTAGTTTAGCCTTCATTAGTTTCACTAATTTGTGACTAAAATCAACCAGTTCTGTGAGCATCCTGATCACCAGTATTTTGAACTGTGCATCTGAAAGGTTGGGTATTTCTTGGTCACTTAGAGTTATCGGTTCTGGGGCTTTGAGTGCTTCTTGAGCCATATTTTGGTCTGTTCACACCTGTTACATATGAGGAGCGGAGCCCTAAGTGTTCACCAGGGCGCAGCAACTCAGTTGCTGGGTTGTGATGCTGTATGTGGGGGCGGGGTCCAAGAGGGGCAATGGTGGTCCCCTCTGCTGCTTCCTGCTGCTGGGGCTTGTGCAGTCTGTCTCACTGCTCACTCCTTCGCTGGTTTATCTGCACGTGCATGTGTAACCTCGGTCAGCCTGATGCCTTGAGCCCTCACTGGGTTTGCCTGTTGCTACCCCACACCTGGGATCTGCCCACGGCTGCCTGCACACCTTGGTTGGGAGATCTTTCCTGCCTGACCCCGCTCTGCTGCTGGCTCTGCCCCTCTTACCCGTCTGGCTGAATGGTTCGTTGTTGTCAGACTTCCGTATAGTTCAATTTTCTGTGTTTTGGCTGCGTTTTTGTTACTGAAACTTTGTTGACTTTAAACTTGGTTGTGAGAGGAGGCACAGTGTTTTCACCTATGCCTCCATCTTGGCAGAAGTCCCCCCGAAAAGAAATCATTGTTAATGAACCATTTCGAAATCAGCAGGGCAAATTCCATTAGGCTTCAAGGCCTGGGAATAATCTTTTGTAATATGAGGATCCACCCTATGGGCCCAAAACTCTATTCTTGGAGTCATTCTTGCTTTTTTTTGATGGTTAACACATATTTGAAGCTGAGTAGTTTTATAGCCCTGTTTTCTACCTGCAGAATTTTAGGAGTCTGACAGCCTTCCTTTATTTTATCCTGCCTCTGTCCCTTTCAGTCCAAGCTGGCAGTATTTCTACTGGTATAACATTCTAAAAACATTGCAACCTCCTGTGTATGTCACAGGAATGTATATTATTAAACAAGAGGCTCCTCCACAGATTTGTTTCTCATTAATCTCAGTTCTATTCACAGCTTCTGCTATGAAGGTTGAGGGGATCCATAAATCACATGCTTAATCACTTCAGTACTAGGGAAAGTTTGTCTGGCCACACTCTTGGCCTTCTCTCCAGAGCATACTTTCCTAGCACTGAATCTCCTAATTTTAGCACCTTTTGCAATCTGGGTAGGCCAAGAACTTCCCAAATCATCAAGACCTGTTTTCTTTTTGCTTAGCAATTTTTCCTTCAGTTTATCTCTTTCCTTTCACATTTTTCTATGCACAGCAAGTAGAAACCATGTTGCATCCTCAACAATTTGTTTGGAAAATGCCTCAGCTAAATGTTCAAGTTATTGCTTATAAATTCTGATTTCCACATATAAGGACACGGTTAAGCTATGTTTTCTGTCATAGTATGACAAGGATATAGTATGACAAAGATTATGCTTCCTCCAGTTTCCAATAACATGTTCCACATTTCCTTCTGAGTCCTCATAAAAGGCACCTTTAATGTTTATATTTGTACATATATTTATAATCAGTCTGTTTATGTTGAGATATGCATTCTCTGAGACAATATGGGGTTTCTACCATGTTCCTCACTTCTGAGCTGTCACCAACAGTACCTTCAGCATCTGTATTTCTATGAAAAGTCTGTTTTAGGCAATCTAGGCTTTTTTTGTAATGTTCCTCAACATTTTTCCAGCCTCTACCTGTTATCCAATTACCTTAGTCCAAAGCGAATTTTCTGTTTTTAGGTTTTTGTTACAGCCACATTCCACTTTTGGTACAAACTCTGTATTAGTTTCCTATTGGTGCTATAGTAAATTACCATAAACTTGGTGGCTTAAAACAATGTACACTTATTCTCTCACAGATCTGGAGGCCAGAGTTCAAAATCAGAATCACTGGGCCAAAATCAAAGTGCTCACAAGGCTGTGCTTCTCCTAGAAGCTTTAAGGGAGAATCCATTCCTTGCCTCTTCTAGCTTCTGGTGGCTGCTAGTTTTCCTTGGCTTATGGCCACATCACTCTAATATCTTTCTCTGTAGTCACATTTCCTTCTCCTCTTCTATTTGTGTGATTTCCACCCAGTTCCCTATTATAAAGACACTTGCTATTATATGTAGTTAGGGCTTACTTGGATAATGCAGGATAATATATCCATCTCAAAATTCTTAATCAAACCTGCAAAGTCCTGTTTTTGCCATATGGTAACATACACAGGTTTCAGAGATTATGACATGAATTTTCCTTAGGAAGCCATTATTTAGCTTGCTTCAGGAAGTAAAGAAAATGTCCAGATAAAAGTGGAGTAATAGAGCTAAGAAATCTCAGAACCAAGTTGCCATAGTTTTTGGCACTATACAAAAACAACAGAAGAGGGAGCTCTGACCTTTGAGATGCTACCCTGAACACCACCTCCTTCCAAAAGTTAAGGGAGCATAATTTTATATAAAAAAGAGCAATAAAAATGTACAAAGGACAAATCTCATACAATGTTGCTGCAAGGATAAAAGCATAAAGTGTAGAACAACATCCTTAGAGACAATGAAAGCATGCCAGAAACACATGCTTACCAAACACCTCAAAACTAATCAACTATTGCAAACAAGCTAAAAATTTGAGAAAATGATACAAGATTTTGAGAGAATAACTTAAATAAGAACTAGAAAATTTCAGAAATGACAGATCTCAGGATATATTTAGGAATATAACAAAAAACATATTGGAATGGAAGGCTAAATGATAAGAAACACAAAGCAAATAAACACAACACATGATGGATTAAAATAATTAGAAGAGAATAAGAAGAAAATTTTTAAAAAGAAATGAAGAAAACATTTGAGAACAAATGATGAATACCAAAGTTTAAAAAAAAGATTCACTTTGGGACTGGGGTTGGTGGAATTGGAAGAAAATGTGGGTGGGGGGGAGATAAATTGTAATAGAAAAATACAGGTTTCCAGCCAAGATGGAGGCATAGGTGGAAATACTGTGCCTCCTCCCACAACCAAAAATTAAGGACAACAAAGATTTAGAAACAAAAACACAACCAGAACAGACAGAAAATTGAGCTGTATGGAACTCCAATAACTATTTAACCAGACTGGTAAGAGGGGTAGAGTCAGCGGCTGGTGGAAAGGGATCGAGGCAGGAAAAGGTGGTGGCAGCCAGACCCGGGAGTGCAGGCAGCGCGGGGCTGACCATGGTCACACATTCATGTGCAGGTAAACTAGGCAAAAACAGGCAGCAAGACAGACCACGCAACGCAAGGCCCCAGCAATGGGAAATAAAGCCTAAAACCACCAATTGAAAAGTGCCGGCTTGTGGGAAGCGGCAGAGGGAACTGAAATCCAAGAGAGTGGAGAACAAGTGCCATTGCTCCCTCTCTGATCCTGCCTCCACATACAGTGTCACAACCTAGACACTAGGTTGCCCCGCCCTGGTGAACACCTAAGGCTCCACCACTCAAATGTAACAGGCGCAGCCTGACCAAAAATGGCTCAATCAGAACAAATCAAAGCCCCAGAGCCAATACTTTTAAGCGACCAAAAGATATCCAACCTATCAGATGCACAGTTCAAAACACTGGTGATTGGGATGATCACAGAACTGGTTAATTTTGGTTGCAAATTAAATTTAAAAAATGAAGGCTACACTAAGTGAAATAAAAAAAAAGTGCATAGGGAATTAATAGTGATGGAAAAAAAACTGGGACTCAAATCAATGGAGTGGACCAGAAGGAATAAACAAACAAGCAAACAGAAAAGAATGAAGAAACAAGAATTCAAAAAAAATGAGGAGAGGCTTAGGAACCTCCAGGACATCTTTAAACACTCCAACATCTGAATCATAGGGGTACCAGAAGGGGAAGAGAAAGAGCAACAAATTGAAAACTTATTTGAAAATATAATGAAGGAGAACTTCCCCAATCTGGCAAAGGAAATGGACTTCCAGGAAGTTCAGGAAGCTCAGAGTCCCAAAGAAGGTGGACCTAAAGAGGAACAGCTCAAGGCATATCATAATTACATCACCCAAGATTAAAATGAAGGAGAGAATCCTAGAAGCAGCAAGAGATAAGGGGACAGTCACCTACAAAGGAGTTCCCATCAGACTGTCAGTGGATTTCTCAAAAGAGACCTTACAGTCAAGAAGGGACTGGAAAGAAGTATTCCAAGTCATGAAATCCAAAGACCTACATCCAAGATCACTCTGTCCAGCAAAGCTCTCATTTACCATGGAAGGGCAGATAAAGTGCTTCTCAGATAAGGTCAAGTTCAAGAAGTTCATCATTACCAAGCCCTTATTTTATGAAGTGTTAAAGGGACTTATCTAAGAAAAAGAAGATAAAAAATATGAACAGTGAAAGGACAGCAAACTCACAGTTATTAACAACCACACCTAAAACAAAAGCAAACTAAGAGGACAGCTAGATCGGGAGCAGAACCATAGAAATGGAGATCACATGGAGGGTTAGCGACAGGAGAGTGGGAGGAGGAGATGGGGGGAGAAGGTACAGAGAATAAGTAGCATAGACGGTGGGGAGAAAATAGACAGGGGGAGGGCAAGAGTAGTGTGGAAAATGTAGAGGCTAAAGAAAAATACAATAAAAAAGATTCAAGTCAGCCCTGGCTGGTGCGGCTCAGTGGATTGAGCACGGGCCTGAAAACCAGAGGATCTCAGTTCGATTCTTAGTCAGGGCACATGCCTGGGCTGCAGGCCAGTTCCAAGCAGGGGACCCATGAGAGGCAACCATACATCGATATTTCTCTCCCTCTCTCCTTCCCTTCCCCTCTAAAGATAAATAAATAAAATCTTAAAAAAAAAGATCTAAGTCATATACCATAGGAGTTCCTGGAAAATAAAAGCAGAGAGAGGCAACAAAAAATATAAAAAAACTATAATTAATTCAAGAAAACTTCCTGGAATAATAAAAATTTTGAAACAATATACTGAGAGAGCACACCAGATTTCCTTCTGTTTCTGGCTAAGTTGGAGTAGCAGGACCAGATTTATCCTTCTACCTGAAACAACTAATATAATGATAAAATATATGAAACAATGGTTCAAAACATTGGACATCAAGCAATGAGTAACAGTGATCCTTGAGAACAGGGAAACAAATGAAGTAAGCCCTTCAAATGCTTCAGCCTGGATAGTTTCCAGTCACATTGCTGACAGAAGGAATCCAGGCAGAGCCCAGTGCTCTTCCTGGATTAAGGAGATGGACCTGAGAGTCCAAGGAGACCATGGCAGCTAGGGCACTAGAAAGGAGAGAGCTCCATAGAGGTGGAAAGACCTCCAGAGATCTACAGAAGGTACCTCTTGAATCTTTAGCTGAGTACTCCTCAGCTCATGCATGTGAGGAAACTATGCAAGGCTAAGGAAAGAACCACCAGAAAGGACTATAGGAAATAATCCCTGAAGTTCACAGAGGGCTGGGAATAGTTTCCAATCTTACTAGATGCAGTGGAAAACCTCATAATACACAGGGAATTGAGTAGAAGGCCAGTAGGGGGGTAAAATTATTCCTAGACTAAATGCTGCTCTGGTCCTGCCTAATAAAGCTTAAAAGCAGGACCTAAAAAAATCAAATTGTTCCCAGATAAATTAGCTGTGTCCCAGAATAAAGCTTTTGTATTCCTTGTCATAAAGATTTTTCTTCTGGCTGGTGAGTGGCGGGGGTGGGGGGGTTGCCTCCTGGATGCATGTTCCAAGGCAGTGAGGGAATAAGAAAGGCTGGTAAAAAAGTGCAACAAGTTTGTCAATACAAATCCCTGTCCTCTACAAACTGTGCCTCTGAGCAATCTGTGAATGAAGTCACCCTTATACTTGTCTAAAAGTAAAATATCCAGACCTAAGCAAAGTAAAATTCACAATGTCTGTCAACCAGTAAAAAATAACCAGGCATGCAATGAGCCAGGAAAATATAACATATAATTTGGAGAAATATAAATTAATTCAAATTGACCCAAAAATGACACAGATTATGAATAAATAGTGAAGAACATTAAACCAGTCATTATAACTCTATTCCAAATGTTCAAAAGCCTAAATTAAGCATATTAAATAGAGACATGGAAGATTCTTTAAAGCCCAAATAGAACTTTAAAGATGAAAACTATCTAAAATTTAAAAAATGCATGAGTGTAATTAATAGCAGATTAAACATTGAAGAAAAAAGGTTAGTGAATTTGCAGGCATAGTAGAAAATATCCAAACTAAAATGTAGACAAAAATACTTTAGGAATGAACAAGAGTACTAGCTCTGGGATAAATTCAAGAAGCCTAATATACATGTAGTCAGTGTCTCTAGGGGGCTGGGGTGGGGTGGGGTGGGAGAGATAAAGGAGATATTTGAAAGAGTGCATTGTGTACCTGATAATATCTGCCCAGAATGACCAGCACCGAATCATGTTCTCATAAAGTATTGGATGTTAAAGTTGAAGAAAAAATTTTGAGCATCTAGAAAATAATAGCAAGTGACCTATAAAGGTAAGAAAATCAGATCATCATCAGACTTTGATAGCAACCCTTTATGCCAGACTAAAGTAACATTTAAGATACACAGGAAAGAAAATGTTAGCCAAGAAATTAATACCAGGAAAAATTCTTTCAACTCTAAAGGACATAGACAAACAGTTATCACCATGCAAGAACTGAAAGAATATTGTCCTCATAAGTCCTTCCTCATGAATCTATTAAAGAGCAAGCTTCAGAAAACCAAAATGACTACAGAGTTTTTGACCTAAGGACTGGTAATAAGCAATAAACCAAGAATTAAGACTAATAACAGTTCAAAGAGAGAATTTAGTATGCAAGGACTCAGGTAATATAGATATAGTACAGTCATGAAAAAATTAGGAGAGAATAAGGGAAATATATTTCCGTTTAAAAACTATTCTTAATAAGTTTATCAGTAGTATTGGTATTAGCATTGCTATTCTCAGACTGAATAATATGGATTTCCAGAAAGGGGTTAACACAGCAGTTCTGAGACTGCTGTCCTTTGAAAGGCCTGCTCACAAGGTTTGCCATTGGCTGCAGTCTGAGAAGTTGATTTCAGGAGGGTTCCCACCATTCTCTATCTGATAGCAGGGCTCACTGTGTGAGCAGTGTGTTTTATGCTGAAAATCTCTTTCCTTCTGGGAATCTGAAGTATTAGTACATGCCCAGCAGAAGGTGCCTAGTGACTAAGTCCCAGTAAAAACTTTGGGCATTGAGTCTCTACTAAGCTATCTCACCTGGGTGTATAGTAAAAATTGATGTTAATTTTTATACGCGTCATTTCATCAGTCCTAGACAGAGATGATCCTGCTACAGAAAGCTGCAAAGGAAAAAGAAAAGTGTATGTGGATCGAAGCTCCCTTGTTTTTTGCTGCTGGTGGGTTGCCATTTCCACTCTGAGTCCTGAGACAAGAACAAGACCCCCATAACAAATGTTGGGTTTGTTTTTTGTTTTTGTTTTTTGTTTGGGGGTTGTTGGTTTTTTTTGCAAATTGGAGCCTCTGGAAAAAGGGGGACAACATATAAAGAGAGGCAATCTTCGGATAAAAATGGTACTTTTGTAGATCCAAAACCCAATGTGCTAATGTGCTATTGTTGAAACAAAGTGCTTGGCAGTAGAAGCTGCTGATTTTCCAGTCATATACTCATATTTTTGAGTGAGTCTGTTTGGATGCTAAAACTGATGAGATAAGGGCTTTTAGGAAAGCCTTGCCTTTCACTTGAGAACACGGTTGTCTGGCTCTTCCTTGTCTTAACTTTGCTGCTACTGGAAAAAAAAAAGCCACTGGCTTTAAAAAATTTTTGTTTTTCAATTACAGTGTACATTCAATATTATTTTGTATAGGTTTCAGGTGTACAGCATAGTGGTTAGACAATCACATACTTTACAAACTGGTGCCACCTGATATTTCAAGTACCCACCTGGCACTGAACATAGTTACTACAATATTACTGTCTTTTAAAAAGGATCTTGGATTCACACTAATTACCCCGGCCTGACTCTACGCTGAAACCTAAAACTGTGTTCTGCAGCTGTTTCAGCCTCACTGTGAGCTGTATTCCATTGAAAGCACATGTATCTCACAGAATAGGACTCAGATTCTGGAACAGTTGCCTACTTAAGAAATCTTCCTCAGGGCCATGAACTATGAAAATATAACAGATGATGAGTGCATAAGGTATTTGAACATCACACAAGTGCTAGCGAGAAAGGGCTTGTATACTTACTTGAGCTGCTGATCTGCTTCATATTTCTGATAGAGACTAATTGTGTGGCTAACTTGTGGTTCCTGTTGAGCTCTGCAAAGTGGGAAGGACATCACTGGGTGTATGACCCCTTCACCTACTCCCCACAGATCAGGCTCCTCACCCCTTATTATTGCAGAAGGCTCACTGTCGTTGACTTGATGTGTTTAACTTTCCAGATTACTTGTAGTTTCTACCAATGAACTGATAGCCTAACTCTACTTCCCTCAACACTATTACTAGACACGCTTTTGCAAGGCATCAGAATATTAAATGCAGCTGTCCCCTGCAAAGGATTGATTTTTGTTTAGGCTGATCACTGGGGAAATGATCAGGACCAAAAGAGTAGGAAGTTATATAAATCCATTTTGGGAAAAAAAAAGGCAAGTTCAGGATTCTTCCTGACGAGTTCCTGCACATGGCATGCCTGTCTCTCTGGTTACATTGTATGAAAATATTTTCCTGGACCCTGGCTGGTGTGAGTAAGTAGTTGAGTGCCAGCCTGCGCATCAAAGGGTCGCCAGTTTCATTCCAAGTCAGGGCACATGCCTGGGTTGTGGGCCAGGTCCCCAGTGAGGGGCACCCAACAGGCAACCACACATTGATGTTTTTCTCCATCTCTTTCTCCCTTCCTTCCCCTCTCTAAAAAAATAAGTAAAATCTTAAAAATATATTTTCCTGGGAAAATACTTCTTTTCTTCTTGCATACAACCCTTCCCAAAAAAGGTCTGGAGGTGAATAAAATGATTGGGAAATGTGAGGTTTGATGGAGTGAGACACACTGGTATTGTAATCATGGAGCAAATTTTTTTAAATATTTCATTTTATTTTTTATTGTTGTTCAAATACAGTTGTCTCCATTTCCCCCCACCACTTTCCCCTGCACCACTCATCCCCTTCTCCCACCCTATATCCTACCCCACTTTGGCTTTGTCCACAGGTCCTTTATACATGTTCTTTGACAACCCTTCCCCTTCTTTCCCCTGTTATCTCCCTCCTCCTCTCCCCTCTGGTTACTGTAGTTTGTTCTTTATTTCCATGTCTCTGGTTGTATTTTGCTTGATTGTTTGTTTGTTGATTACGTTCCTCTAATTGGTGAGGTCATATGGTATTTGTCTTTCACCGTCTGGCTTATTTCACTTAGTATAATGCTCTCTAGTTCCATCCATGATGTTGTGAAGAGTAGGAGCTCCCTCTTGTTTCTGCTACATAGTATTCCATGGTATAAATGTACCATAGTTTTTTAAATATGTTTTATTGATTATGCCATTACAGTTGTCCCATTTCCCCCTTCATTCCCCTCCACTCTGCACACCCTCTCCCACCCACATTCCCACCTTTAGTTCATGTTCATGTGTCTTAAGTTCTTTAGCTTTTACATTTCCCATACTATTCTTGCCCTCCCCGTCTATTTTCTACCTACCATCTATGCTACTTATTCTCTGTACCTTTTCCTCCTCTCTCCTCCCACTCTTCTGTTGATAACCCTCCATGAAATTTCCATTTCTGTGGTTCTGTTCCTGTTCTAGTTGTTTGTTTTTGTTTTTGTTTTTGTTTTAGATGTGGTTGTTAATAAGTGTCAGTTTGCTGTCCTTTCACTGTTCATATTTTTTATCTTCTTTTTCTTAGATAAGTCCCTTTAACATTTCATATAATAAGGGCTTGGTGATGATGAACTCCTTGAACTTGACCTTATCTGAGAAGCACTTTATCTGCCCTTCCATTCTAAATGAAAGCTTTGCTGGATAAAGCAATCTTGGATGTAGGTCCTTGCATTTCATGACTTGGAATACTTCTTTCCAGCCCCTTCTTGCCTGTAAGGTGTCTTTTGAGGAATCAGCTGATAGTCTGATGGGGGGTCCTTTGTAGGGGACTGTCCCCTTATCTCTTGCTGCTTCTAGGATTCTCTCCTTCATTTTAATCTTGGCTAATGTAATTATGATGTGCCTTGGTGTGTTCCTCCTTGAGTCTACCTTCTTTGGGACTCTCTGAGCTTCCTGGACTTCCTGGAAGTCTATTTCCTTTGCCAGATTGGGGAAGTTCTCCTTTATTATTTGTTCAAATAAGTTTTCCACTTGTTGCTCTTCCTCTTTCCCTTCTGGTACCCCTATAATTCAAATATTGGAATGTTTAAAGATGTCCTGAATGTTCCTAAGCCTTTCCTCATTCTTTTGAATTCTTGTTTCTTCATTCTTTCTGTTTGGTCATTTTTTTCTTCCTTCTGGTCCACTCCCTTGATTTGAGTCCCAGTTTCCTTTCTATCACTATTGGTTTCCTGTGCATTTCCCTTTATTTCAGCCTTCATTTGTACCTGTTAGTTTAGCCTTCATTTGTACCTCTAACTTGTGACCAAATTCAACCAATTCTGTGTTCATCCTGATTACCAGTGCTTTGAACTGTGCATCTGATAGGTTGGCTATCTATAGGGTCACTTAGTTGTATTATTTCTGGAGCTTTGATCTTTTCTTCTGTTTTGGCCATTTTTTTGTCTTGTTGCGCCTGTTACATAGTAAGGGGTAGAGTTTTAGGTGTTCACCAGGGCAGGGCAACCCACGTAGCTGGGTTGTGAAGCTGTATGTGGGGGTAGGGTCCGAGAGGGAAAAATGGTGCTTCCTCTGTTCTCTGTCGAACCTCAGTCCCTTCTGCCACTTCCCTCAGGCAAACTGGGCCTTTCTGGTGCTGATTGCCATGTGGGTGGGCTTGTATGCATTTTAGGACCCTGTGGGTCTTTCCCACAAACTCTCCTGTGAGGCTGGGAGTCTCTCCCTGCCCCTCAACCCCCACAGGTTTTCAATTGGTGTTTTGATGCTTTATTTCCTGATGCTGGGACCCTGGGTTTCTCACCTGGGTTTCTCGGTCTGTCTTGCTCCCCAGCTATCTGCGTGTGAATGTGGGACTGCTGCCAGGTCAGCCAGCCACCTAGCATGTGGTGCCCTGCTTCACAGTCGCCACCTCTCAGGGTCTGCCTGTTTCCACCCTGTGCCCGGGGTCTGCCAGCCACCGCCTGCCCACCCAGCTTTCTCCTGCTGCGTCTTGCCCACACGCCCTGTGTCACCATTTCCTGTGCTGTGACCCCTCTCTGCATGGCTGCCCAACTCTGCCCTGCCTACCAGTCTGGATGAATGTGTCTATTTCAGCTCCTTGGCTGTCCGAATTCCATACAGTTCAATTTTCTGTCAGTTCTGGTTGTTATTTTGCTTTTAAATTTTTGTTGTCATTTTGGTTGTGCGAGGAGACACAGTGTGTCTACCTATGCCTCCATCTTGGCCAGAAGTGTACCACAGTTTTTTGATCCATTAATTTACTGGTGGGCACTTAGGTTGCTTCCAGCACTTGGCTATTGCAAACTGTGCTGCTAAGAACATTGGGGTGCACAGGTTCTTTTGGATTGGTGTTTCAGGATTCTTAGGAATCCTGGCAGTGGAATTTCTGGGTCAAAAGGCAGCTCCATCTTCAGATATTTGAAGAAATTCTATATTGTTTTCCACAGTGGTTGCGCCAGTCTGTATTCCCACCAACAATCTACTAGGATTCCCTCTCTCCACAATCTTGCCAGAACTTAGTGTTTGTTTATTTGTTTTTGATGGGCATTCTGACTGTTATGAAGTGATGTCTCATTGTGACTTTAATTTGCATCTCTCTGATGGCTAGTGATGCTGAGCATCCTTTCATATGTCTGTGGGTTCTCCATATGTTCTGCTTGGAGAAGTGTCTGTTCAGGTCCTTTGCCCATTTTTTAATTGGATTGTTTGTCTTCCTGGAGTGTAGTTGTGTGAATTCTTCATATATTTTGAAGACCAAACCCTTGTCTGAAGTATCATTGGGAAATATATTTTTCTATATGGTTGGCTCCTTTTCATTTTGCTGTTTTCTTTAGCCATGCAGAAGCTTTTTTATTTTGATGATGTCTCATCTCTTTATTCTTTCCTTTATGTCCCTTGCTCTAGGGTACATTTCGGTGAAAATATTGCTACCTGAAATATCTGAGATTTTCCTGCCTATATTCTGCTCTAGGACTTTTATGGTGTTGCAACTTATGTTTAAGTCTTTTATCCATCTTGAGTTGATTTTGGTGTATGGTGTAAGTTGGCAGTCGAGTTTCATATTTTGCAAGTAGCTGTCCAGATCTCCCAACACCATTTATTGGTGGATAAATAAATGGCTTCTACCCACTTTGTTGAATGTTAATTGACCATAAAGACATAGGTTTATTTCTGGGTTCTCTATTCTGTGCTATTTATCTATGTCTCTGATCTTATGCTAGTACCAAACAGTTTGGATTACAGTGGCCTTATAATATAGTTTGATGTCAAGAGTTGTGATTCTTCTTACATTGTTTTTCTTTCTCAGAATTGCTTCAGCTATTTGGGATCATTTATGATTCCATATAAATTTTTCAAATGTTTGTTCTATGTCTGTGAAGTATGTCATTGGTATTTTAATAGGGATTGCATTGAATCCATAAATTGCTTTGGGTAGTATGGACATTTTGATGATGTCAATTCTTCCAATCCATGAACATAATATATGCTTCCATTTACTTGTGTCTTCCTCAATTTCTTTCTTCAGAGTTGTGTAGTTATCTGAGTACAGGTCTTTTACCTTCTTGGTTAGGTTTACTCCTAGGTACTTTATTTTTCTTGTTGCTATAGCAAATTGGATTTTTCTTCTGATTTCTGTTTTTGATATTTCATTGTTGGTATACAAAAATGCCTTCAATTTCTGAATATTGACTTTGTATCCTGCTGCTTTGACAAATTCACTTATTAGATTGAATAGCTTTTTGATGGAGTCTGTAGGATTTTCTATGTGCACTGTCATGTCATCTGCAAACAATGACAGTTTTACTTCCTCATTTTCAATTTGGACACCTTTTATTTCTTTTTCTCGTCTGATTGCTGTGGCTAGGACTTCCAATACTATGTTGAATAGAAGTGTTGAAAGCAGACATCTTTATCTTCTTCCTGATCTTAATTGGAAAGCTTTTAGTTTTTACTCATTAAATATGATATTGGCTGTAGGTTTTTCATATATAGCCTTTATTACAATGAAGTGTGCTCCCTCTACTCCCACTTTGCTGAGTGCTTTTATCATAAATGGGAACTGTAGCTTATCAAATGTTTTTCTACATCTGTTGATATTATCATGTGATTTTTGTCTTTTGTTTCATTTATGTGAGGTATTATGTTTATTGATTTGCAAACACGTACCATCCTTGGATCCCACCAGGTGAATCCCACTTGGTCATGGTGTATGATCTTTTTAATGTATTGCTGGGTGCAGTTTGCCAATATTTTGTTGAGGATTTTAGTGTCTATGTTCATCAGTGATATTGGCCTGAAGTTTTCTTTCTTTGTTGTGTCTTTATCTGAATTTGAGATTATGATGATGCTGGGCTCACAAATAGAGTTTGGGGGTCTTCCTTCTACTTGTATTTTTTGGAATAGTCTGAGAAGGATAAGGGTTAGCTCTTCCTTAAATGTTTGGCAAAATTCTCCTGTGAAACTGTCTAGTCCAGGGCTTTTGTGTACCAGGAGTTTTTTTATTGCTGCTTCAATTTCACCAGCTGTTATAGGTCTGTTCATAGAACAGAATCAGGAAGGTTTTCTGCTTCTTCTTGATTCAGTTTTGGAAGAATATATGTTTCTAGAAATTTGTCCATTTTACCCAGGTTTTCAAATTTATTGGCATATAGTTCTTCATAGTAATTTCTTACAATTCTTTGTATTTCTGTGGTATCAGTTGTAATTTCTTCTATTTCATTTCTGATTTTATTTATTTGGGTCCTCTCCCTTTTTTTCTTGATGAGTCTAGTTAAAGGCTTGTTGATTTTGTTTATCTTTTCAAAGAACCAACTCCTAGATGAGAAAAAAAAATTAAAAGCCTGTGGAGATGCCAGGGAGTACAGAGGGTATTAATGATCTTTGTTTTTCTGAACTGTTCCTAGACACTTTGCCCTCTTCCTGGAGAAAAATGACCCATGGTGTTTTATTTTGAAGTTGCTGTAAGCACATTGAATTCAAACTGACTGTAGATCACACCTGACAGAGCTTGACAATGAGGCAGCAGGGGTGGCACCAGCCCCACCTCTTTTCGCACAGAGCACTTCTGTATGTTGTCTACACTCATGAGGGTGATGATGGAAGCCATATTGAAGAAAACTGACTGCTTTCAGGTAGTCTCTCTGAAACCAAAGACTAAACAATTATTTGGTTGGATTGGGTGGGAGGGTGCATAGTGAGAGGTGTCACTGGGGGCTCTGTTAACCTGTGCAGCCTAATATTTGTCCTGCTCTGGTTATCCTCACAATTATTAATTGACCTCTGTTTCCAGGGTTGCCACCTGTGCCCTCTGGGACTTCACTTGCTGTGTGTGCATTCCCTGACTATGCCAACACTGCCTCAGCCTAGAAGGCTTTCTGATCAATTTCCACTTACTGACCAGAGTATACTGTGCCTCAATGGATGCTGTGAGCCAGGTAAAAGGGGTTAACATAGAAATTTGAGGATGAACCTATCTGGCTTTCTAAGATAGATCTTTGTAGTTAATGAAATTTGTTTCAACTGGTGAAATCTAAGGCCCCTGTAGGGTATAACTGAGGTCAATACTGTAGATGGGGCCCCTGAAAAGGTGGTCCAGTGGGTTGGATGTCATCCTGCAAAGTGAAATGTCACTGGTTTGATTTCCCATCAGGGCACGTGCCTAGATTATGAGTTCAGTCCCTGGTTGGGGTGCAAAGAAGAGGCAATCAGTCAATGTTTCTCTCTCACATTGGTGTTTCTCTCCCTCTCTTCCTCCTTTCCCCTCTACCTAAAAAATACTACAGATAAGTCTCACCTGATGCAGGAGGCCTACTGTGAATTTTGCTGTAGAGTTGCCTTAGTCAAGGCCCAAGGGGTCAACTATCAAGAAAGGGGTTAAACGAGCCAAACTGAGACTGCTGTCCTTTGAAAGTCTTGCCTGCAAGGTTGGCCCTTGGATGGGAACTTGAATATGAGGAGTGTTTCCACTATTCCTTAACTGATGACAATGGCTCATTGTGCCCAGACTTTGTGCGAACAGTGTATTTTATGCTGATTATCTGCTTTCATTCTAAGAGTCTGGAATTTTGGTATATGCTAGGCAGAGAGTGTCTAGTGACCATCCCCATCAAAAACCTTGGGCCCTGAGTCTCTAATGGCTTCATTGGGTAGCAATATCACATTATCTGTTGCTACATTTTTGTTGCTAGGAAACAGCCAGCTCTGCCTGACTTACTGTGGGAGGGAAACAACATAAAGAAGCCTGTGTGTGGCTTCCTTCAGACTCTGCATGTGTCTTTTTCCCTTGATGGTTTCATTGCATATCCATGTGCTGTTATAACCTTAACTGTGAGTACAAATATATGCTCAATCACTCCTTCTAGTGAGTCACTGAATGTGAGGTGGTCTTGGGCACCCCTAACATAGTGGTATTCTAATTCTATCATCTCCTATTGTCTTTAACAACCTGTATTTTTAATGTGGAATAAAGGAGATACAGATAGAAAAAACCTATACTCCTGAATTTGAATTGGAAGTAGTGCAATCTCATAAGGTAGCTTATTTTAAAAAAAGAATGTATGTGTGTACATGTGCACTTTCTAGCTCTGTCTGCTGAAGAAGCCTAGAAACAGTGACCAATTTAGTAGTAATGAGCAACACAGGGATCCAGATTGTAAAAAATAAAGACCTAGTATTTTTTTGTGAAAAATTGCTGATTCCAGGCCTGGGACTGGAAATGTAAAGATTATCCTGGAATCTTGTCATCATAACAGATGATAAGAAAGCTGTGAAGGCCTAGTAGGGTCATGGCTAAAGGATCTGGGAGCCAGCTTCAGCAGTGTCCCACTGGTCACAAGTGAGACAAGACAACCTGAGCTCTAAGAAGATAATTGCAATTTCATTGAAACCCATCTAAGATGTTTAAATCAATGAATTCACAATGATCTGGTGACTTTTTGAGGATTATAGGAAACCAAGTCAGTTTCCTGAAAACTGGTACTTAAAGGGAAACCAATAAAACATTTATCCTGCTTATATGAACTGAGGCATTGGTAACAAAATAACAGATGAGTGAAAGCATCTCTATAAAAGTATTTCAATTAATAAACAAAAAGAATTGTTAGAATTTGAATATCACTATTTTGCAACCACCAATGAATGGATCTAGGCATTGAACATCTAAGCTGCTAACATTACAAAAAGAATGACAAGACATTATGTGCCCCCTAATGAGAAGACATGCTACTACCTTCAGTTTGGCTAAAGAGATCAAACTGGAACCTGATATGGCCTCTGCATCCAGCTGTCAATTTGCAGGAAACAGTACAGAGAAATATGTTCAACTGCTTGTGAAAAAACATATATATCTGGTTCCTGGCAGAAAGCTCTTAAAATCCTTGTAATTTCCTAAGTAATAAGAGCACTAGCAGCGTCTTTTGTTCTAGTATTTGGTCCTTGACCCCAGTTCCTGACACAGAGTTCTTAAATCCTTTGGAATTTCCTGGGTAACAGAAGTGTCTTTTGTTCTAATAAGATGACTCTGGGTGGTCTCATGAATGGGGCTGGTAAGAAGAGAGACCAAGCCATGATTAGAAGCTTGGAATTTTTAGCTTCACGCCCCATTCTCCTGTGAAGGGTGGAAATGAAGTTAATGATCTATTACACCTACTTGACAAAGCCTCCATGAAATCCCAAAGCATGGGGTTTGGAGAGCTTCCAGGTTGGTGAACATGTGGGGGTGCTGGGAGAGAGGCAAGGTGTATTTAGAGAAGCACATACCTTGCCCTACATATCTCTTCCATCTGGCTCTTCACTTGTATCTTTTTTAAAAGATTTTATTTATTTATAGAGAGGGGAAGGGAGGGAGAAAGAGAGGGAGAGAAACATCAATGTGTGGTTGCCTCTCATGTGTCCTGTGCCCCCTACTAGGGACCTGGCGTGCAACCCAGGCATGTGCCCTAGACTAGGAATCGAACCGGTGACCCTTTGTTCAATCCACTCAATCCACTGAGCCACCCTAGCCCAGGCTGTATTTTATTTTTTAATAAAAATATTCAAGTTCTGGGCCATTTTTCCTTATTATAGAGAATGTTTCTCTTAAATGCCCAGTCATTATCTATTTAGATTTCATTTTATGCATATATTGCAAGAGTCATTGCTGATACTCTTCTCTTATTTTGAGATTTCTGTTCTAAGGTTAAAGAATTTTGTGGTATGTTTTTCTCAAGCCCAGATCATTGACAGTAAATTCTCTACAGTCGTTGTCTAAAAATATCTTTGCATTGACTTATAGGAATTTTCATATTCATCTTTAAGATAAAGTGAAAATGAAATAACTTGTTTCTATTCTCACACCTAAAAAGAGGAAGAACTAGAATTAAAACTTGTTAATTTTATACAGAATTTCATGGTATTTCCAACATTTCATCATTACTGAAATATAGGGTCAATTTTTACTGAACTTTGTATACTGTATCTAGCACTGTGGCCTATATCAAGTGTCCACATGATATATTTGCCAAGTAAATTTAAATTTTTTAAATGTAAAAATTGTTATAAAATACACTTAACATTAAATGTACCATCTTAACCATTTTTGAGTGTACACTTCAGTAGTGTTAAGTATTTTCATATTGTTGTGCAACTGATCTCCAGAACTTTTTTGTCTTGCAAATCTGAAACTCTGTCCCCTTTAATCACTAAACTTTCCATTTTCCTCCTCCTCCATTTCCTAGAAACCACCATTCTACTTTCTATTCATAGTAATTTGACTACTCTAGGTACCTCATATACCTGGAACCATTATAGTATTTGTCCTTTTGTGACTGGCTTATTCCACTTAGCACAGTGTACCCAATTTGCACAGTGTACCCAATTTGCCCACCCAGTAAAAATTTTTTTAAATCTTTGTAATTTGGAAAATTTCAAACATACATAAAATAAAAGAATGGCATAATGAGCTCCTAAGAACTGTTACCCTGCTCTAACAATTATCATCAATTTGCTGTTTTTATTTTATATATTTTGTGAGTTGTTTATATTAGAGTTTTCCCCAACATTTTATTATGCAAATTTTCAAACATTGAGGAAAGTAGAAAGAATTGTGCAATGAATACCCATGTATCTATCATCTAGATTACAAAATAGGATTTTGTATCCTGTCTGGTGTGACTCATTGGAGCATCATCCCATACACCAAAAGGTTGCAGGTTTCATTCCAGGTTGGGGCACGTGTGGAAGGCAACCAATTGATGCTTCTCTCCTATCATTGTCTCTCTCTCTCTCTCTCTCTCCCTCTCTCCTTCCACTGTCTCTAAAATCAATAAACACTAAAAAAAGAAACCAGAAGTATCTTTGAAAAAAGATTTCATTATATTTACTTTATAAATAGTTTGCTTTAGCTCAAACTATTTACTTTATAAATAGTTTGCTTTAGCTCTATAACATTTTGTTATATTTGCTATATCTCTATCTCTCATCCCTCTAGCCACCAATCCATCTTAATGGATGTGAACTTAATACTTGTAAATGTCAGTTGTAAATGACCCCATGTCATTGGGAATGGGAAGAGACTCAGATCAGATGTCTCAGTAGACATCAGCAGTGGCAAATGCATGCTAATGGCATGACTGGGAATGCCAGGTTCTATGGGAAGTGGTTCATACACATGCCTTCAGGGCAGGCCTAAGAGGTAGGTGTCTTATGTTGTCTTACACATAGGGAAATAGACCTAGAGAGGTCAGCACAGCGAGGAACTCACATAGTGGTCAAGAGCTAGGATTCAAATCCAGGCCCTGCTGTGTGTACTGATCCTCTGGGTCCAACTCTGTTCTGCTCACAGGGAGACCCACACTTGCTGCCCCGGTATGAGTACCAGAAGTACTGGGAGACCCTGGTAACAGTCTTTGCTCACTGTCCAGGATGGAGGTACCCAAGCAGAAACTCATTCATCCCTAGCACAAGGCAGGACAATGGGAAAGCAATAGAAAGAGCAGGAAGGAACTGAGAATGGAGCCTCTGAGTGACAAGCCCTGAGTTTTGTGTTCCCATGCCCAGGTGTGGCCTTCATCATCATCAGATATCCCCAGATAGTGGGTTTTGATAGTGGCATGGGAGAGTGCCTGTCCACACCCAGGCACAGCCTGACTAAGCCTGCCAATGGTGAGGTGAGGTTGCTCCTGGCAAGCCTTCCACTAGGTAACTGGGGGGAAAGGCTTGTCTTGAAGATACCAGCTCCCTGCTCCCTCTCCTCTAGCAGCCCTCCCATATCTCAGGGAAGGCTAGCACAGATGCTCTCATCACAGCACTGTCCTGTCACATCGACCGTCTTTCTCATTAATCCATGAGCTTTTCAAGAGGTGAGGACACACTTCATTCCCCCTTACAGTCCTAGGGCCCTCTATGGTTATGGCCCAAAATGGCTCCCTTAATCAAAGCAAAACCTGAAAGTCCTGTGCTCCAGCCCCAGAATCAGAGGAACCAGTAAGTGGCAAGTGCAGAGGGGTGGTGCTGGTGTCCAATGCATGCTCTGGTTGTCCTTGCTGGCACCACATCTACCTGCCACAAGTGGACCTGGACTCTGCCAATGGCCCTGCTCAGTCAGGGAAATAGCAGGGTGAGTGAGGTACCATCACTCACAAACTGGGACAAGGGAGGGATAAAGTGGATTTCATCAGCTCTAAAGCTACACCTGCAGAGTTATGCAGCAGCCCTCACAGAAGGGTTTCATCTGCTTTCCCTACTTCAATTTCAACTGAGGATACCAAGGAGACCAAGAAGAAATGACAGGCTGAAGGCCTCATCCAGGAAAGGGAAGAGTTACTTCCCTTGGTTACTGCTGAGTTACCTACCCCAGCTGCCTTCTTTTTGGAGCAGTAGGTGGACTCTGGATTCTACCAGTGGTTACACTGGCCTTCACCACTAGTTAGGGGGCCCAGATCTAACACTACCTTTTTTTTAGAAACATATTTTTAAAGATTTTATTTACTTATCTTTAGAGGGGAAGGGAAGGAGAGAGGGAGAGAAATATCAGTGTATGGTTGCCTCTCGTGTGTCCCCTGCTTGGAACTGGCCTGCAACCCAGGCATGTGCCCTGACTGGGAATCGAACCATGATCATGTGGTTCGCAGGCCCAAGCTCAGTCCACTAAGCTACACCAGCCAGAGCTCTAACATTACCTTTTTATACCCACAAGGAAAACTATGGGAGAGTGAGGATGGACCCCCTCCCACCCACCACCACTTCTACCACCTGAGAAGCCTGCTCTTGGCATTTGTGCATTTAGTTTCACAAATTTGATGAAGGCTAAGTAGGGCATACATTTGGGAAGATGCCCCAAACTTTACTCTCAAGGTTCCCCCTGAGGGGAGGTTAGTTCTCAGCTGCCTGCTCCTCTGGGTTCCACTCCCCAGGCCAGAGAGCAGTGCTGGCATCCCAACCTTGGTGCGTGCTGGGTTACGGGGACAGCCAAGCTAATACAGGGCAGGTCCTTGCAGCCCGTGGTGGGGCATGGCCTGGTTATGGGGCTCACTCCTCATTGTGATGGGCTTTGCCAGACAGTTGGAAGCACTGGGTCTCATTAGTCCTCAGGGTTTTCTTGATAGAGTCCTGGACTCATTGGGGATGTTTTTGCAACTATGCATGCTGTGAAGTTTCATTCTGGGAGACAAGAGATCCTCCACTCTCCCAGCACCTCCATGTGTTCAGCAACCTGAAAGCTCTCCAAACCCCATACTGTTAGGATTTCATGGAAGCTTCCTTACACAGGCAAGATCAATCATTAACTCCATTTTCAGCCTCTCTCCCCTCTATGAAGAATGAGGAACAGGGCTGAAAATTCCAATTTTCCAATTATGACATGGTTTTTTGGTGATAAGCCCCCATCTAAGAGCCATCCAGGAGCCCACCCAGAGTCACCTCATTAGAACAATAGACAGTCCTGTCACCCAGGAAATTACAAGGGTTTCAAGAGCTTTGTGTCAGGAACTGGTATCAAAGATCAAATGTTAGAACAAAAGATGCTTTTAATGCTCTTATCACTTAAGAAATTACAAGTTTTCAGAGCTTTGTTCCAGGAACCAGGGGCAGAGACCAAAATATATTTTCTATTACCTCACATCATTGCAAATCACATGTTAGCAAGTGCTAACACTGAGATTCAAATCCAGATACTCTGGCTAGAATCCATTCTTTCAAATAATAAAAATGTGTTTATTCACTCTTTTGTCTTGAAGAAATCTCTCCTGCAGCTTTCTGACAATTAGGACTGATGATCTTGCACTTCACCATCCACTTGGATCCTAGAGTACATGCCAGAGGTCACAGCTGTGTGTCAGTTTACTGGATATTCTTCCAGACCACTTTCTATGCATTTATATATATATAGTACATAGAAAAATATATAATTTATTTTTGGTTTTTCCTTTTATAGGGATATTCTTTATTAGGGTAACATTGGTTAATAACATAATATAAATTTCAGGCATATATCTCTGTACTTATAAGAATATTCTTGCCCTGCCTGGTGTAGCTCAGTGGATTGAGTGCCGGCCTGTGAACCATAGGGTTACCAGTTCACTTCCTAGTAAGGGCACATGCTTGGGTTGTAGGCCAGGTCCTCAGTTGGGGGGCATGTTTGGGGCAACCACACATTGATGTTTCTCTCCCTCTCTTTCTCCTTCCCTTCTCCCTCTATCTAAAACTAAATAAATGAAATATTTTTATTTTTCTAATGTTTCAAAAAATTAAATATTTTTAAAAGAATATTCTTATTTTTCTACAAATTGCATTTCTAATTAAAAATAAAGCTTGAAATAAATATGGGCTACAGGGATTTCCATACTGACACATGTAAACCTGCTTGTGTTACTCAGAATAATGATGCCCTCAAAGATATCTACATTCTAATTTCTGAAACCTAGGAATATGTGACCTTATGTGGCGAAAAGGACTTTGCAGATATGACTAAGTTAATTATCTTTTTTTAAAGATTTTATTTATTTATCTTTAGAGGGGAAGGAGAGAGGGAGAGAAATATCAGTGTATGGTTGCCTCTTGTGTGTCCCCTGCTGGGAACTGGCCTGAAACCCAGGCATGTGTCCTGACTGGGAATCAAACCATTATCCTTTGGTTTGCAGGACTGAGCTCAATCCACTGAGCTATACCAGCTAGGACCATAATTATCTTTTTTAAAGGTTTTATTTATTTATTTTTTAGAGAGGGGAAGAGAGGGAGAAAAAGAGGAAGAGAAACGTCAGTGTGTGGTTGCCTCTCAAGTAGCCCCCACTGGGGACCTGACCCACAACTCAGGCATGTGCCCTGACTGGGAATTGAACTGACAACCTTTTGGTTCACAGTCCAGCACTCAATCCACTGAGCCACACCAGCCAAGACTAAGTGAATTGTCTTAAAATAGGGAAATTATCCTGACTTACCTGGGTGGGTACAATGTAATCACAAGGGTACTTAGAAGAGGAAAGGAGAAGGGTCAGAGGAGAGAGAGAGACAGACAGACAGACAGAAAGAGATTGTAATGCTGCCATCTTTGAAGATGGAAGATGGGGGCCATAAGCTAAGTAATGCAGATGACCTCTAAAGGGTAAAAAAGGCAAGGAGAAGAATTCTTCCCAAGAGGCTCTAGAAGGAATGTAGCCCTGCATATACCTTGATTTTAGCCCAGTGGACCAAGTAGAATCTGTGACCTTCAAAACTGTAAGATAATAACTATGTACTGTTTTTTTATTAGTGGAAAGTTGTATTTCTTTCTTTTAAAAAATTTATACCCTCTTCTACCTCCCCCCACCTCCCTTCCCCTCAGGTAATCACCATGCTGTTGTCTATGTATACGAATTTTTTGTGTTTGGGTTTTTTTGGGGGGGGGCCAATCAGTAGATGACTGAATTTTTAAAAACTGTGGAACATTTACATAGTGGAATACTACTCAGTTGTGAAAAAGGAAATTTTACCCTTTACAACAACCTGAATGGATCTAGAGAACATTATGCTAAGTGAAATGATCCAGTCAGAGAAAGACAAGTATCATATGATTTCAGTCATATATGGAATCTTTTTTTTCCAATTTTTTATTTAATTATTTTTCAAGTACAGTTTTCTGTCTATTACTCCCCATATATAGAATCTAATGAACAATATATACTAACAAACATAATAGAAACAGACTCATAGAGAAAAGACTGAGAGCTGTCAGAGGAGACGAGGGTTACCGGACTGGGTGAAAAAGGTGAAAGAATTAAATTTTGTACTGTTTCAAGCCACAAACTTTGCAGTAATTTATTACAGTTTATTAATTGTAGTAAATTTATTACAGTTGTACAGTTGTTTATTACAGTTGTAATAAATTTATTACAATTTATTAATTTATTAGCAACAAGAATATCTTACCTTATCATTTTTAACTGCTACATTCTCAGGACTCCCTGGATCTGTTCTCTGTCCCTATATTTTGTTTAGTTTTGTTTTTTGTTTGTTTGTTTTTCACCAGAATGTCATATAAATGGAGTCATAAGGAAAATTTGCTCTGAATCTGGCTTCTTTCACTCAGCATAATACTTTGAGATTCATCTATGTCGATGCATGTATCAATGGTTCATTTCTCTGCATTGCTAAGTAGTATTCTGTTACATGAATATATCACAATTTGTTTATACATTTACTCTTTGAAGGACATTTGGGTTGTTTTCAGTTTGAGGCAGTTACGAATAGAACTACTATAAGCATTCAAGTACAGGTTTTGATGTGCATGTAAGTTTTCATTCCTCTGTGGCAGAGGCCAGGAAACTATAGCCCATGAGCCCAAACCAACCTCCTGCCTGTTTTAAGTTTTGTTGGAAGCAGCTACACTCATTTGTGCATGTATCGGTTGCTTTCCTGCTATATAACAGCAGAATTGGGTAGTTGTGACAGAGACTGTATGGTATACAAAGTCTAAAATATTTACTGCCTGGCCATTTACAGTAAAATTTTACCGACTGCTCAAGTTTATAAGCCATTTTATGGAGTGATTTTTACCAAGTTCTTCCCTCTGGGGAAAAAGGTAGGTCCTTCCTACTGGGACCACAGCTCCACCTACTGGAGAGGAAGATTATCCTTCCTCAGGGCTTTGGCTCCTTCAAGGTCTCCTTTGACCACTGCCATGCCACCCTGAGATTGTTTTAAGAGTCTGGGCACAGATTAGAGAAAATAAAAGTAAAATAGCGAGAGATTTCTGTCCCAGCTGGTGTGGTTAAGTGGATTGAGTGCTGGCCTATGAACCAAAGGGTCACTGGTTCAATTGCCAGTCAGGGCACATGCCTGGGCTGAAGGCTATTTCCCCAGTGGGGGACACACAAGAGGCACCCACACATCGATGTTTCTCTCCTCTTTCTCCTCCTCTTTCCCTCTCTCTAAAAATAAATAAAATCTTTTAAAAATAGTGAGAGATTTCCATATTCTCTGAGCATTAGGTGTTTTGTTTTCTCTCTTTCTTTTAAGCAGACATTCTAAGTATTACAGTTGTTAATTCAATGAAATTGTTTCCCAAGAGAATATTGACAGACCTATTAACTGGAGCTATTTACAAAGCCCCAATTAAACAACAAGATTAACAGGAGTCATTGTCACTTTTGAAGTTCTTTTTAAAGATTTTATTTATTGACTTCTGGCCAAGATGGAGGTGTAGGTAGATACACTGTGCCTCCTCACACATCCATAAGAAGGACAACAACAAATTTAAAAACAAAACAACAATAACTGACAGAAAATCGAACTGTATGGAAGTCCAACAACTAAGAGTTAAGGAAGAAACATTCATCCAGACTGGTAGGGGGGATGGAAACAGGCAGAGAGGACATGTGGCAAGGCAGAGGCTGGAGGACTGGGGTGGGCAAGATGGCAGGTGGCAGAGCTGTGGTCCCACATTCATGCATGGGTAAACTGGGAGGAACAACTTGGGAGCAAGACAGACTGTGCAGCCCAAGGTTCCAGTGCAGGGAAATAAAGCCTCAGAACCTCTGATTGAAAAAACCTTTGGGGGTTGCAGTGGTGGAAGAAACTCCCAGCCTCACAGGAGAGGTCATTAGAGAGGCCCACAGGGTCCTAGAACATACACAGACCCACCTACCCAGAATCAGTACCAGAAGGGCCCAATTTACTTGCGAGTAGTGGAGGAAGTGACTGAAAGCTGGCCAACAGCTGAGCAAGTGGCATTACTCCCTCTCAGACCCCTCCCCCACATACAGTGATGAAATGCAGCAACATGGGTTGCCCCACCCAGGCGAATATATAAGGCTCCACCCCTTACTAAGTAACAGGCATGTGGAAACAAAAAAAAATGGCCCAAATGAAAGAACAGATCAAAACTCCAGAAAAAATACAACTAAGCAATGAAGAGATAGCCAACCTATTAGATACACAGTTCACAATACTGGTAATCAGGATACTCACAGAAATGGTTGAGTATGGCCGCAAAATAGAGGAAAAGGTGAATGCTATGAAAAGTGAAATAAAGGAAAATGTACAGGGAACCAACAGTGAAGAAAAGGAAACTGGGACTCAAATCAACGGTTTGGAGCAGAAGGAAGGAAGAAACAACCAAACAGAAAAGAAGGAAGAAACAAGAATTCAAAAAAATGAGGAGAGACTTAGGAACCTCTGGGACAACTTTAAGCATTCCAATATCTGAATCATAGGGGTACCAGAAGGAGAAGAGGAAGAGCAAGAAATTGAAAACCTATTTGAAAACATAATAACAGAGAACTTCCCCAATCTGGCAAAGGAAATGGATTTCCAGGAAGTCCAGGGAGCCCAGAGTCCCAAAGAAGTTGGACCCAAGGAGGAACACACCAAGGCACATCATCATTAAGTTACCCAAGGTTAAAGATAAGGAGAGAATCTTAAATGCAGTAAGAGAAAAGGAGACAGTTACCTACAAAGGCGTTTCCATAAGACTAGCAGCTAATTTCTCAAAAGAAACTTTGCAGGGAAGAAGGAGCTGGAAAGAAGTATTCAAAGCCATGAAAGGCAAGGACTGGCATCCAAGATTACTCTACCCAGTAAAGCTATCATTTAGAATGGAAGGATAAGATACTTCCCAGATAAGATCAAATTAAAGGAGTTCATCACCACCACGCCCTTATTATATGAAATGTTAAAGGGACTTATCTACTCCTTTATGCACCTACTCCTAATGAGAATATGGGTGCTTTTTAGAATGCTTTAGGCTGTTTTGTTTGCTCTGACTATTTATAATTAACAAGATAAATTTATAAACAGAAAAAGTTATACATCTATTCACATTTTCTAAAAGGTATCCAAAAATCCTGCCAATAAAAATTATTTATAATTGTCCTATTTAATTGCTGGAGTCATTTTTCTCTTCAAAGGCTCTGCAATTACTTATCTTTGGTTTTCATATTAAAACCTTGTAGGAAGCTTTTATGTTGCATGGATCCCAAATCATATGTAGCCAATTTCTCTGCTTATGTCGGTCATGATGAGAACTGACAGTAAGGGGAAAGGGGTAACATGGGACTTAAAACCCTGGATTCTGGATCTGGGCAACAAATTTAAAAGCCAGTTTCATTTTGTAATAGCTTCTTTAACCTTAGAAAAGTTATGTAATCCCCATTTCATCACCTCTCAAACAGAAGTAATAATACCTACCTGACATGGCTGTCTTAAGGACTGAGTAAAACAGTGATAATAGCAGGTGAACTTTCACTGAGGGGCTCACATGAGCTAAGCAATTGGCTAAGGTCTTGATGAGAATAATCTCATTGAATTCTCAAGACGTGTGGTGGACATTATTATCTTCCCCATATGATAAGTGAGAAAACAGGATTAAAGCAGTCAATGCCTATATTCAAAGTTACACAACTAGTAAATGATTGAATCAAGATTAATCCACAGACAGTCTGTCTCCAGAGTTCCATGTTCTTAACAGTGTGCTTTCAGAAAGTCTATAAAACATACATGAGTTGGCAAGAGGTAAGTATTTAATAAATGGTCATGATTATTAAGATGAGTAATGAAACAGAGTAGACATAGTTCATAAACATCTGCTACTTTTTGTTTCAACACATGTTACCTATGAAATAAAGAATTGCAACTCTTCTGACTCAGTGACTAAAAATGCTTATTTTATAATTTATTTATTATCTAGAATTATTTATTTATTTATTTATTTACTTATTTATTTATATCCTCACCAGAATACATTTTTTCATTGCTTTTAGAGAGGGAGGAAGGGAAAGAAAGAGAGAGCGAGAGAGACATCAATGTGAGAGGGAAACATAGATTGGTTGCCTTCTTGTACATGCCCTGACTGGGGATCAGACCCACAATCTGGTCATGTGCCCTCACCAGGAATAGAACCTGTGGAATAGAAAGGAATAGAACCTTTCAGACCATGGGAGGATGCTCCAACCAACTCTATCCATTGTTCTTGTGCATGTAAGTTAACACACCTTTGAAATGCCAGAAGTAATATTCCTCAAAGAGGATATTAAACCTCAAGAGAGCACATAGTCTTAAGTATCTTGTAATTCAATCCCTGCACTGCTTTCTCTAAGCTTCCATGTACATTTTCTCCTTAATTTCAAATGCATAAAAGAAGCTGCAAAACTGTTATACTCTCTCCTTTCCTAGGCAGGCACCTACAGAGGTGGCTGCCATCTCCTACTTAGCACCATGGCTGACCTCAGACCCCTCATGAAACCCAAGATTGTCAAAAAGAAGATCAAGAAGTCCACCTGGCCCTGGACGGTGTAGCTCAGTGGATTGAGCATGGGCCTGTGAACCAAAGGATCGCGGTTCGATTCCCAGTCAGGGCACATGCCTGGGTTGCAGGCCAGTTCCCAGCAGGGGACACACAAGAGGCAACCATGCATTGATAGTTCTCTCCCTCTCTCTTTCCCTTCTTCTCTAAAGATAAATAAATAAAATGTTTTTAAAAAAGAAGAAGTCCATCTGGAACCAGTCAGACTGTTACGTTCAAATTAATGGGAACTGGCAGAAACCCACAGGCATTTACAATAGGGTACACAGAATATTCAAGGACCAGATCTTGATGCCCAACCTTGGTTATGGGAACAACAAGAAAACAGAGTACATGCTGCTCAATGGCTTTTGGAAGTTCCTGTTCCACAATGTCAAGGAGCTTGAAGTGCTGCTTATGTGTGACAAATCCCACTGTGCTGAGATTCCTCACAATGTCTCCTCAAAGAAGTGCAAGGCCATTGTGAAGAGTTGCCCAGCTGGCCATCAATATCACCAATCCCAATGTCAGCCTGCACAGCAAAAAAAATGAGTGGACAGTTTCTACATGTTGTATTTGTGTTAATAAAACCATAAAATTCTGCCCCCCAAAATCCCACTTTTACTCTCTAGAGTGTTTGGGAAATTTTGCTGTTACTGGACAGGGTCTGGGCCCATAGTGGGTCCGCCTCAGGTTCCCCAGTGGTAGGTGGGTTCTTGACTTTATGCAGGGAAGATTTCACAACACAGTTCCAGGAATTTTGAGAGTATGTTTATTAAAGCTGGGGACAGTGAAACAAAGGAAGGGCCTCAGGTAGAGGAAGCAACAGGGGAAAGAAAGATAAAACAGGGGCCTTGGACACAGGTTCAAGGGGTTAGCCCAGGACAAGCTTTGCTGCCTGCTGCTCTCCTGGTTGCAAGTCTCATAGGGACCCTTAGAATCTAGGAGGAAGAGGGCAGAGATGCAAGACGTGGGCAGACTGCTGTAGCAAGAACAAAGCATGGATCCTTTGACTTGAGGCATTTTATCTTTGTTTGGCTGGCTGGAATCCTAGGGGAGGGCCTTAACAGAAAATGTATTAGTTTTTCAAGTGTGTTCTTCAATATATTTATTCATTAAAATGTACATATAGAGGGGTCAGCAGTTATTTTCTGATTAGTTTTACTCATATTGACAAAGAATATCACTGAAGAGGGACCAGGACTAAGGCCATTCCTGGGATGGTCTGGCATGTGTAAACCATTTGTTCCTAAGTGTCCTTGGTTAAGAAAGAGAAAACCTTGTAATTCGTTAGCCAGCTGGAAATTGCTCAAATCTTTTGGCTTTCTTTAATTATTCTCCCTCAGTTTCCCTTACTCTACTTGTGAAGGAATTTCCCTAGCTTCTTACTATCCTGCCTCATTACTCCCTGGCATATGTTGTCAGTTTGGCTCAGATAAACTTATAAAGATTCTCTACAGATGTGGATGTTTCTTCCATCAACAGAAATATATGTATTTGCACGAATTGGCACCCCCCCGCCCCACAGCTTCTGGCCTCCACCATTCTACTTTCTGTTTTTATGAAATGAATATACTCCTAAAAATAATTTCATTCCCTGGCTAGTGTGGCTCAGTGGTTGAGTGCCCTGTGAACCAAAGGGTTGCCAGTTCGATTCCCAGTCAGGGCACATGCCTGGGTTGTGGGCCCAGTAGGGGGCACACAAGAGACAACCACACATTGAAGTTTCTCTCCCTCTCTTTCTCTCTTCCCCTCATCTAAAAATAAGTAAATAAAATATTTTTTAAAAGTAATAATTTGAGGACTTCCGGCCAAGATGGAGGCATAGGTGGAAACACTGTGTCCCCTCCCACAACTAAGCTTAAAGACAGCAAAGTTTTAGAAACAAAAACGCAGCCAAAACAGTGAATATTGAACTGTACGGAAGTCTGACAACAAGGAACCACTCAGCCAGACTGGTAAGAGGGGAGGAGTCAGTGGTGGAGCAGGGTCAGTCTGACCGACCCAGGAGCGGAGGCAGTTGGTGGATCCCAGGCGTGGGGTGGCAACGGGTGGGCTCAGTGAGGGTGCAGGGCAGCTGGCTGACTGCAGTCACACATTTGAGCGCAGATAAACCAAGTGAAGGAGCGAACAGTGAGACAGACCATTCAGGCTAGGGTCCCAGCGATGGGAATTAGAGCCTGAAAGCACCAACTGGAAAGACTTTTTCGGGATCGAGAGGCTGGGAGAGACTCCCAGGCTCACAGAGAGTTCGTTGGAGAGACCCACAGGGTCCTGGAGAGTACATGGGCCCACACACCTGGGAACCAGCACCAGAGGGGCCCAATTTGCTTGTGAGAAGCCGCAGGGGGGACAGAAATCTGAGAGGGAGCGGAGCGGAGCAAAGCACCATTTCTTTTCCCTCTCTGGCCCCGCCCCCACATATAGCGTCACAACCCAGCGACTGAGTGGCCCCACCCTGGTGAACACCTAAGGCTCTGCCCCTCAAACATAACAGGTGCGAACAGACCAAGCATTGTGACTCAAGAACAGCTCAAAGCCCCAGAGCCTATAATTCCAAGTGACCAAGAAATAGCCAGCCTTTCAGATGCACAGTTCAAAATACAGGTGATCAGGATGCTCACAGAATTGTTCGATTTTAGCCACAAATTAGAGGAACATATGGAGGCTAAACTGATTGAAATGAAGGGAAATGCACAGGAAATCAATAGTGATAGAAAGGAAACTGGGACTCAAATCAAGGGAGTGAACCAGAAGGAAGAACGAAACATCCAACCAGAAAAGAAGGAAGAAACACGAATTCAAAAAAAAATGAGGAGAGGCTTAGGAACCTCCAGGACATCTTTAAACATTCCAACATCTGAATTATAGGGGTACCAGAAGGGGAAGAGGAACAGCCACAAGTGGAAAACTTATTTGAAGAAAGAATAAAGGAGAACTTCCCCAGTCTGGCAAAGGAAATAAACTTCCAGGAAATCCAGGAAGCTCAGAGAGTCCCAAAGAAGTTGGACCCAAGAAGAAACACACCTAGGCACATCATAATTACATTAGCCAAGATTAAAATGAAGGAGAGAATTCTAGAAGCAGCAAGAGGTAAGGGGACAGTCACCTACAAAGGAGTTCCCATCAAACTGTCAGCAGATTTCTCAAAAGAGACCTTACAGGCAAGAAGGGGCTGGAAAGAAGTATTCCAAGTCATGAAATCCAAAGACCTACATCCAAGATTGTTCTACCCAGCAAAGCTTTCATTTAGAATGGAAGGGCAGATAAAGTGCTTCTCAGGTAAGGTCAAATTCAAGGAGTTCATCATCACCAAGCCCTTATTATATGAAATGCTAAAGGGACTTATCTAAGAAAAAGAAGATAAAAAATATGAACAGTGAAAGGACAGCAAACTCACAGTTATTAACAACCACACCTAAAACAAAATCAAACCAAGAGGACAGCTAGATCAGGAGCGGAACCATAGAAATGGAGATCACATGGAGGGTTAGCAACAGGGGAGTGGGAGGAGGAGAGAGAGGAGAAGGTACAGAGAATAAGTAGCATAGATGGTAGGTAGAAAATAGACAGGGGGTAGGGCAGGAATACTATGGGAAATACAGAATCTAAAGAACTTGTGACACATGGACATGAACAAAAGGGGGGAATGGTGGGGGAGGGGTGTGCAGGGGGAGGGGAGTGAAGGGGGAATGGGACAACTGTAATGGCATAATCAATAAAATATATTTTTTAAATTTTTTTTAAAAGTAGTAATTTCACTTGGTTCTTTTTACTTTTTATGAAGTGGCTACGAGAAAATTTAAAATTACTCATGCAGCTTGCATTATATTTTTATCAGATGGTGCTGTCTTGGTAGGACCTGACAGTGAGGCCTAAATCAGGTTAGACATAATCATGGCTTACAAAATTCTAAATCTAGTTATTAAATCAAATATCAAAATATCATCATATAAAATAGTATATTGATAACTGTATGAACCATAAGCCCTAAATTATGTTAAAAATAATAAACAGATGGGGAAGAGTATAATGATGAAATATATGTTAGATTCTTTCTAACAGGTGAGACTCAAACTTCAAGATACATGTGTTTCACATCCTAATAATATTCTGGATCAGAATTAAATGTACACTGGCTCAGGTGAAGACAGAGGTCCTGGAGGAGTCTGAAACAGTGGCACTAAGTGTTAGATCAGCTCAGGACACAGGGCAGAAATATCAGCCAAAGTGAGTTGGGGAGAGGAGGGAAAAGGACCAAAGTTAACTTGACACTGGGTCCCCTTCTCCCAGCCACCTGTCTAGCAGCTGAGGGCATGGGTTGAATTTGTAATAGGAAGTGTTAGAGCCAGAGGTCCACCCCTTCCCTCCAGCTCCTCCATCACTGCCAAGTCCTGACTCATCCCTCCATTTATTCCAGTCACAGTGACAAACTGGAAGTGACATGTTGAATGCTGAGAACACAAGAGGAAAGGGTCTGACTAAGGAGAAAGGAAGTGAGGGGAATGGAATAGGAGTGGCTTCTTTTTCTCACTTCCACTCCCTCAGTTTATTTTGCAGCTACCTCTGCCCCATCCCCCAGAGAGCACAGGCTTAGTAGACAGGTGCGCTCTGGGCAAAAAGGTGGCTCTTTCAACAGCTTGGTCAGATGTCTCAGTCCCTCTGTAGCCAGACCTATAAATCAGGTCCCATGCACAGCATGAGACCACTCATTGCCTGCTCCATTGAGTTGGAAGGATGAACACAGGGTGCCCCTTCCTACTTGGACAGAAGATGCCAAATTTGTCTTCCTGCACCTGACCTGGGAGTCAGGGCTGAATTTAAATTCTTCACCTGCCATCCTAGGCCCAATATACTCAAGTGAAATTTATTTTATGGGCCCATAGCCTGGGCAGTGCCTGCAGATAACTATAAAGTATAGTATACACTTCGAAATTTTAAAATATGTCTTTTAAAATAAAGATATGGAAAAACGTGGAAAACCGTGATTCATATTTGGGGTGAGTTTTTGCTATCACTCTTTTTCTGTGTGTAGTTAACATTTTTACATAGAGATCCATGTGTAGCTTGCATTTTTCACTTCAATATTATATGAAAATCATTTCCCATGAAGTTACACAATCTTGATAAACAGTATTTTAAATGGTTTCATATTTTTAGAGAGAAGATCTACTCTGGTTTCCTTAATTTATCATTCCCCAACCAATGTTTCCAGTGCTTCCTTTTCACAAATAAAGCTTGGATAAGTACCTTTATAACACACACACACACACACACACACACACACACACACACACACTCTATTTACCTATCATCTAGGAAAAGAAGGTAAATCTGGAAAAAAAGTTGGAGGATGATGGGGAAGAGGGCTACTCTTTCACGCAAAAGACCCAGGTCCGGTTGAGGTTGGGGGGCGGAGCCTAGAGTGAGTTGCAGAACCGGGAGGAACTGCCCAGAGTCTGAAGGCGGAGACAGACCTCCGTACTGCGGAAAACCGGCGGGGCGCTTTGCCGCATCGGCTCAGGGCCTTGGCCTCAGTTGGTCTCTGGCGCCCCCTGCTGTTCACACTGTAAACCTGCAAGGGGTGGCCGCTCTTAGTTCTCTTTCTCTTCTCCGCCTCCTCCTCCACCTTGCTTGTTCACTGATTTTCCCTCACCCCTCCCTCGCTAGCCCCTTTCTAGTCGTCTGCTTGTCAGTTTAGGGGTCTCAGCCAGAGAAGCCCATTATAGAACTAGCAGTAACATTGGACCCAGGGGAATGAGCAGGCCAAAAGGGGGCCTTCGGCGGGCGGAACTGCTGGTGACTTGGCCAGGCCCCAGACTCCTCTTGGTGCTGCGACGTTAGAGGGGCTAATCTTGAGCCAGGACCGCTTGCGCCATGAGCTGTGAGCCCCTTCTTTCTTGGTTCTCTGTGGTCCCAGAAGGAGGTGCCAGAAAGGACAGAACTTGAGGTGCGACGCAGACAGCAAATTTCTAGCAGCTTGTAGCTCCCTCTTGTGGGCAGAGAGCAGAGGAGGTGAGATAAGAGGGCCTGGGCCTGAGGTCTCTAGGACTGGGACCTGCCATTGTCAAACAAAACCAGAGCTCAGCAGTAAAGTGGTAAACCAGGTTTTATTCAGGACTATTGCAATAGGGGAAAACAGACCTCAGTATGGAATTGGGTTCAATTCTGAATACAACACGGGAAGGTAGCAACTTACAGCCAAGGTGGAGTCAGTGTCAGTGGATGGTCAATTCCTAAGAGGGAACATCAGGGTTAAAGGGGATCTCAGTTAAACCGACCTAAAATGATTCTTGCTGAAGACAGGCCAGGGTAATCAGACATCATCCGAGGATGTAGAGGAGGAACCCAATCAAATATGGAGGAGGGGAGCTGGAGCAGAGCTTGGTCAAGGAAAGAATTTTTGTCACTACTCCCTGGCCAAAGGCTCTAGAAATGCTTCATGGTGACACTTCAAGACAACAGGACAATTGTTCAGGAGTGGGTGGGGGAGGGAGCTTGTGGGGGACAGAAAGCAGTCACCTCTCTGTGCCCTTTGCAGATCTCCAGAGCTCAGGCTACCTGGGATCAACACTCCCCTTCCCCAATTCAGAATCACCTCAAATCTGAACCTGGCTCCCAGCCTGTAAGCCTTCTCTTGGTTTAGCCCCTAGGCTGCCATTGCAAAGGGGGCCATGAGGGACCTCAGTGACCTTACACAAACCCAGTATCAAATCGCTCCAAGTGGTGTTCATTTACCACCCTCTCTTTCTGAGAATCCCCCACTTACGTGTTCCTGTGCACCTTTTGTGGTTGGACCAAGCTATCCCTCCTGCTGTCCCAGACCAGGGACCAGATAGCCTGACCCAAGACACCTGGAAATGTTTTCCAGGCAAGGGGACAACTCCGAGCACCCAGATATGAAGGTTGATTCCCGAATCCAGCCAGCTGCTGCCCCAGAGACCCCACAGACTGCCCAACCGCAGACAGTTCACCAAGAGGGCTGCCTGGAAGAGGAGGAGGGCTGCAAACACTAGAGCCAAGTGACCTGGCCTGGACACCGATTCATTCACACAACATCGATCTTAGAGCTTAGATGTGACTGAGCCTCACAAAGCCTTAAGCTCTACACACATTCGTCTATTTATTTTTCTAGCCCCACATTCACCAAGTGTATGTAGAGCTCTCAGGCAGTTGGGGGATTAGAAGGAGATCAGAGGAGGAAGGAAGAAAGATGACATGATGGCCAAATGCAGTCGGGGAGAGCATGTGGAGGGGGAGCTGGGAAGAATTTATCAAGAAGGGACCAGAAAATGCTGCTGCCATGAAGTTACCTTAGAGCTAAGCTATGAGATGTAAGAAAGAATTTACTAAATTGACAGAGGGTGTGGGCTCCTGTGGCAAAGAAAACAGGTGCCCGGTGGCCCTAAGTTCTAGCTCTCGCATCCCAAGCCTGCCCCACAGCAAGGGAGGTGGGCGAGGCAAGCAGCAGCCAGAGTGTGGAGGACAATGTAGGAAGAGAAATTGTGTCAAACTAGTGTTGGGCAGGGGTCTGACCACTGGCAGTGTGGAGGAGGTATCTGCGGGGAGTAAGAATGGAAGTGGGGAGTTAGGACTGGTGTTGGGCCTTGAACTCAGTGGCCTGAAAAACAGGCCTTTTTGCCTTTAGAAGACTGCTTTTCACCATGTTTCCCCCTTCATTGTTTGCAACCAATGACAATTTTTAAATATTCCAGTGCTCCTAGAATCTGAGGATGAGTCATTTGTTAGGATTTCTGCACAAGTGTTTGACCTAAGCCTTGTGTGAATCGAGTTGATGTTCTTTCTTTAAAGACGTCTTTCTGCTCTGGCTGGTGTAGCTCAGTGGATGGGAAGGATCACCAGTTCAGTTCCCGGTCAGGGCACATGCCTGGGCTTCAGGCCAGGTCCCCAGTAGGTGGCACATGAGAGGCAACCACACGTTGACATTTTTCTCCCTCTCTTTCTCTCTCCCTCTCTCTCTAAAACAAACAAACAAACAAATAAAACCTTTAAAAAATAAAAAGATGTCCTTCCCCAGATCAGGCTGGTAACTCCTCAGAGTTCTGCCTTTCGGTTTGGGGCTCTTATCTGGTCAGTGACCCACAATCTCTCCAACTTCCCAATCCTGCCAAATGGAGAGTATCTTCCTCATTTTTTCCCTGCCTTCAGTCCGAGCCAGGTCCTGGGTAACTGGGACTGTGGATGGGGCAGGCCAAGTGCAGGGAGCAGGGTGGCATCACGTCTCTGCTTTTCCTCAGAACTGGAGGCACTTCTTTGTGATGAGGTGGAGCCCAATCTCCTTGAAAGTGACTTTCTTTTCTGCATGTGTTTAACGGATGCCAAAGGTCACAGCAAGCCCTCACTGGAGTGCTGCCCTGACTGATGTGGCTTAGCAGGTGGGCATCATCCTGCAAACTGAAGGGTCACAGGTTCAATTCCTGGTCAGGGCACATGCCTGGATTTCGGGGCAGGTCACCTGTTGAGGGCATGTGAGAGGTAGGCCCACAGATGTTTTTCTCACACATCGATGTTTCTCTCCCTCTCTTTCTCCCTCCTTTCCCTTCTCTCTAAAAATAAATAAATAAAATCTTTTTTAAAGGTCACAACAAGGTATAAGGGAGGAAAGAACAGTAATAGTGAAGGGGCAGGGACTGACAGGCATTCAAGAGCTCCCTCATGGCCTTTGATTCAGACATTAAGTATCATGCCTGTCACTTGTTGATGTTTTTTGCTATCGTTGCTGTGTTTGAACAAACTTTGGAATATTTTGACTTTGTCTGCAAAGACAAATAAACAAAATAAAAGTCTGAAGCATTGGAGAACAGTTTAGGAAATGAAAATCATACTCCAGGTGAGAAGGGATGAAGACTTGAATTAAGGCAGGAAGTCTGCAGAGGCAGATACACATACTCCCATTGCAAGCTTCTTGTAAATTTGAAATTAGATTAGCTAGATGAAAATAGACAACATGGATGGGAGCCTGGCATATAACAGGTGTCAAATAAATACTAGGCTGCTAGTCTTTCCCTCCCTGGGGCATATTCTGTCCGAAATGCAGGCCTGTGAGTGCCCTCTGTGGGTACAGCCCAGGAGGTAAGCCTTAGTTTGGTTCCTGACACTTCAGCAAGGTTTCGCAGGGGCGCCAGGCTCTTGTAACCCTTGGGAAAGGCTTCTGGAAGAGAAGGAGAACAGGCAGTGAACTAGTTAGCCCGGCTCATACACCCTTCCAAAGAAGCCTTCCTTTCCAGCTAGTCATGTCATTTGCCTTCTGCCATTCAAAGTCTCCTTCTGAGGGTGGGGATTGCTGTGGGGACCTCTGCCTGGACTCTGAGATGTTTTCAGACTTCCACCATCTTATATCTATGGCCCTTCACCCTACCTTGGCAGCTTCCCAACTACTTGTTCATCTTGAATTCAGCCAACCAACCATCTACTCTTGCCAGAAAAAGTCTTACTCTAGTCTCAGGTTTTACCACACAGGGAGTGACATGGATGTCAGAAAGGAGGCAGAGACTGTAATATCCCACTGCTCAAGCATTGTCCTGTCAACCTGGCCACGGTCTTTCCCACAGCAACTCAACCTCGAGCTATCTATAGGGAATAAGGAGAGATATATTTCTTCCTTCAGAAAGGACAGAAGGAGGGAAGGAAAGAGGATGCATGCATGGAAGGAATGAAGGAAAGAAGGTGTAGAGAAGGATAAAGAATGAGATCTAAAGTCAAGGTTTGTAAGGAATAAAAAAGAGGAAGGTAGGGAGGGAGAGAGGGAGAGGAGAGGAGGAGGAAGAGGAAAGAGGGGGAGGGGAGGAGAGAAAAGGGAGGGGGAAAGAAGGATAAAGAAAGTGAAAAAATGAGGTCTAGAGACAAAGGAGAAAAGGAATGAAGAAACAGAGGGGGAGAGAAAGGAAAGAGGGAGGGAGGGAAGGAGGGAAGAATGGAGGAAAAGACAAAGGGGGACAGCAGGAACCAGAAAAGGAGGAGGGAAAACAAAGGGAGGGAGATCATTCAGGGGGTCCCTAGAGGAGAGGGAGGCTGATGGTGGTTCTTAGGTCTCTGACCCAACTCTCCCTTTTGAATTTACCCAGGTGCCTCATTAACCTCAGCATTTCTTCAGTGAAGTATAGGTGCAGGAGTACCAGAGATTGTCTGAGTTATACTTTCCAGTACAGGGCATCTACCATTCCAAAATTACGGCTCACGATGTAAGAGGGAATGTTCAAGGGTGAAGGTGCATATCTTAGAGAAATTTTTTGAAATCGTCACCTGAGGATATTTTTATTGATTTTAGAGACAGAGGGAAGGAGGGAGGGAGGGTGGAGGAGAGAGAGAGAGAGAGAGAGAGGAACATTGATGTGAAAGAGAAACTTCAGTTGGGTGCCTCTTGTACAGGCCCTGACCAGGGATCAAACCTGTAACCTAGGTATGTGTCCTGACCAGGAATTGAACCCATAATATTTTGTGCACAGGATGCCACTCCAACCAACTGGGCCACCCAGCCTGGGCTAAATTACTCAGTTCTTATAAACTTAAGATAAAGGCAGTGAAAGCACTTTTCTGCCTTACCAACTTAGAGATTTTTATTCCAAAACAACATGTATCAGAATTTGCATGTGCTGTGGCTTTTCCCTATTCAAGTAATGTCCTGACACAATTTTATTTTTGGTAGTGATTAGTTTAATTGCCTGTTCTATGGCATTTTCTTCCTCTACATCTCACTATTTATAAAACTGCAGATATTTAAACAGTTCTGAAATTTTTCTTCCACTAACAGCTTTCACCGTTTTCCTGACAAAGCCACGTAATTTTCAAATAATTCCAGGGCATCTAGTAGGTATTTGGTGGGGGGAAACGTGCTCCTTACACTAAAAGAAAATTCATTTGGATAGAAGCTTTAAATGTTACAAAATAAATAAACTAAAGAAAAATGCTGGAAGTATGAAATTAAAACAAAGGTGAATATTTTTAAAATTATTTTATTTATTTATTTTTGGAGGGAGGGGGAGGGAGGAAGAGAAGGGAAAAAAAACCAGTCATGCGAGAGGGTAAAATTGATTGTTCATCCCTCACAGGCACGCCGACTGCGACCAAACCGGCAACTTAGGCACATGCCCTGATTGGGACGCAGGGAGAACTACACCCAACCAACTGAGCCACACTGGTCAAGGCAAGGGTGAATATTTTTATAATTGACAAATTAGATGTCATGAAAGAAAACACTGGTAAATTAGGCCTCCAAAAGTATAATTTTGTATGCTTCTGAACACTTTGGGATCCTTATAGCAACATAATTTTTTAACAAAAAGATCAGTGAATGCTTACTGCTCTGTAATTTATATTCATTCACTTGGCAATAAAATAATGGCATCTTTCCAAGTTAGTCCCTTCATTTTAATGGACATATAAATATCTCAATATATGTAATTCTTTTTTTATTCTTCTCTTTTGTTAATATCTTAACTAACTGGGAGAAGCAGAGAGTAAGCCTACACCAACACTTCAAATGCCTAGAGATTCTTATCAAAGGGTTTCCAAGCACCTAATCCAATGGTTTCTTATTTTATTTTATTTTATTTATTCGTCTTTAGAGGGGAAGGGAAGGAGAGAGGGAGAGAAACATCAATGTATGGTTGCCTCTCGTGAGTCCCCTGCAGGGAACTGGCCTGCAACCCAGGCGTGTGCCCTGACTGGGAATCAAACCGCAATCAAGTGGTTCGCAGGCCCGCGCTCAATCCACTGAGCCAATGGTTTCTTTGTCACTGCTCCACTGTGTGGCTGGAGACAAGTGATTCTAAAAAAAAAAATGCCCATTGATTTACAGGTGGATAGGAAGTTTGATATTTTTTAAAATATAGTAATTAAGATTCTGAAGACAATAAAGTTACAGATACTGAAAATTACATAGATTTACTTTCCAGAGTGATGATAAAAATGCATCGTTTTAGTAATTAACTTCATTGATTTATTATTTTTGTAATTAATTTAAAAAATTAAGCTTAACAGGTCAATACATTTCAGGTATTGCTAATAAGGGGAGAGGAAACATGAACTTTCTAACTTCATGATCTAAGTATTGTATCCTCCAAGCAGTTTCCTAATGAATACTTAATTGTTTTCTTTGTTTCTCAGATTTTCCCCACCCCCTACATTCTCCATGGCGTCTTTCCAGAAAATTCCCTGAATAGAATTCTGCACATAGCCCAGCAGAGGGCCCTGTGTTCTGAGCCACAATCAGGCCTATATAGAAGACACTGCAGCTACCAGTTAGGAAATCAGGAACAGAGGGCTCCTAACCTCCCACTCTCCACCCACAGGGCTATCAGGTTCCAGTTACAGCTGTTCAACTAACAACAGATGGCGTCTGCATTTCCTTTTAATCTAGGAGGCAGAATAAATGGTTTCTAAGAATAACTAGCAGCTTGGGAAAATATCCCATTATGTAATTACCATCAAGTATTTCATATTGCAGCTTTTATTCCTCTGAGATTCCTATTCTCATTTAAAAGTGCATTTCAAAGATGCATACGTGTAACATAAATGCTCAGGAAAAAGACATTAAACAGAAATACATCACAATGATAAACAATGGTTGTTACTGCGGAGATTACGTCTGATTTTGCTACATTTTTTTATTTCCCAGATTTTACAATTAGGATAGTTGTTTTGTTTTGAATATCTTTTTATTTGTTTGTTTTTTATGTCTTGAATATTTCATTTTCATAAAAGAAAATATAGAAGAATGAAAAGGCAAAAAACAGGAAGTAAATACATGCTTATCAAAAAGATTCAAGACATTTGGACCAACTTTTGAAATTTTTTCTTAAAAGAATTTTTAGAACAGTATAAAATAACATACACGAAAATGACTCATTCTAGCCTTTATATAATTGGTCATTTTTATCCTTTCAGCAAAAAAAGTGGAAAAATCCACTTATGTGCAGAAGGCATGGATCTCTTTTCCAGAAACAAATTTTAAAAACTGAACCATGAAATGTTGTTTTTATCTGGATTTCAAAGAGAGAGAAAAAAAAAACTACGAATTTCTGTCATTAAAGTATATTTTGAATTAAAGGATTATTTACTCATTTATTCCATAAACTTTTAGAGATTTCTTTTATGTACCAGGTACTTTTCACACCATTAAACTACTCTCTCCCTGCCCTACCCCCCAAAAGGTTTGCCTGCCTAATCTAGATCACAAAAGGCTTCTAGCCCTGTTACTAACTTCATTCCCTCTATGTGGATCCTCTGTCTCCCAATCCCAGCTGTCGCTTGGCTAAACCGCCCTTCATTCTTTAGTTCTCTAACAATTCTTCAGGGACGCCTTCTCATCTTCCCCTACCGCAACTGGCTTCTGCTCTCTGGGGGCATTTGCTTCCCCATTACCCTTGGATGGGCACCCTCATCACACCCTTTGCAGACACCAGGTCTTCTGCTGAACTGAGACACCAGGAAGGAAGGGCCAGGAAACTTTAGAGCAAAACTTGCTGACTTGGAAGTCCTATGTATGTATAAGTGGACTGTACTTATAGAATAATCACACTCCATATACATAACTTTTTTAGTAAAAGTTTTATCTTTGCCTTAAGCCACCCTTGTCCATTGTTTTTGTGCATCTAGGTTAACACACCTTTAAAATAAGTATAACCAACCTCAAAAAAGCACATAATCTTGTTCACTATCCTATAATCTAATTCCACCTTGCTTTCTTCCACCTTCATGTAATATTCCTTACACTCCCTTCTTAATTTCAAAGGCATACAAGAAACTGCAAAATTCTCATTCTTGGAAGCATTTAAAATCTTACTTCCAGGCAATTTTCATCAGTTTGGCTTAAATAAAATCTTATAGAGATTCTTTAGAGGCTTGGACATTTTAAAGAATGATTAGATAATAGGAGACCATAGGCAGAAATTTACCACCCCAAAGGTATGTGTTTACCTTTCAAAGTGAGATGGAACCCACAGCAAGTTATTTACATTCCAGAAGATTTTGAAGGACTAGGATCAAGTGCAATGGGCGCTCTCTCTCTCAGAAGGGAAGAGGGTAGGCAGCTGTCTTATTCCAGTATAAACTCCAAGAATCTTAATTTTGCTGCTCCTCTCTTGTAGTCCAACCCCTGTACTCACAGGCCAGTCCATCTGTCTCTTAGTGAATTGCCCCAAACGGAGAAAGAACTGGGGCAAAGGAAAACTGATGTAGTTATTCCTGTAAGTAATAATAACTTGATTTGAAATCTTATGTTTACTTTTAGTACATTATGAGTAAGTATAGATATTAACAGGTTGCCAGCTAGCCCTGACCAGTGTGGCTCAGTTGGTTGGGCATTATTACGCGAAGCAAAAGGTTGCCAGTTTGATTCCTGGTCAGGGTGAATGCGTGGGTTGTGGGTTCGGACCTAGTGGGTCAGGGCCCTAACAAGAGGAAACTGATGGATGTTTCTCTCACACATCGATGTCTTTCTCTCCTCTTCTTTCTCTCTCCCTTCCCCTTTCTTTAAAAATAATAATAAAATAAATAAAATCTTATTTAAAAAGTTTATCAACTACATCAGAGTGCATCTCCTAAAGAAACAAGAACATCTCTCACAAAAATTACAATTCAATGATCAAATTCAAGAAATCCAACATTGAGCCCCAGTTGGTGTAGCTCAGTGGATTGAGCACAGGTCTGTGAACCCAAGCATCGCTGGTTCTATTCCCAGTTGGGGCACGTGCCTGGGTTGCCAGACAGGTCCCCTGTTGGGGTGTGCAAGAGGCAGCCACACATTGATGTTTCTCTCCCTCTCTTCTTCCCTTCCTCTCTCTCTAAAAATAAAATAAATATTAAAAAAAGGAATTCAACATTGATAGAAATATTATCTAATCTATAGTCCTTATTTAAATTTTGCCAATTTTCCTAATGATATACTTAAAAGCATTTTCCCCCATTCAGGATACAATCTAGAATCACACACTATATTTAACTGTCACATTCTTTTTAGGCACTTTTAATCTGGAGCAGTAGATTAGTCCCAACATTAACTTTGATCATGTTGTTAAGGTGATGACTGCCAAGTTTTTCTATTGTAAAGTTTTTCTCTTTCTAATAAGCAAGTATTTTGTAGGGAGATCCTTTGATGATGAGTAGGATATTTTGTAGACTCAAACTCCTGCTCTCCCGTTTAGTATTTCAGTAATTATTCTCGTGTAAATCAAGAATGATTGGAAAATGGTGATTTTTAACTCTTATTTTTTTCTACATTTAATAATTGTATTCTATTGTAAGGCACCTGGTATAGATTGAATGTTTTCCTCATCCCCAAATTTGTACGTTGAAACTAATGCCCAAGGTGATGGTATTTTGAAGTAGGGCCTTTGGGAGGTGATTAGGTCATGAAGGTGGAGCCCTTGAGAATGGGATAAGATACCAGAGAGCTCCCTCTTCCCTTCCACCAAGTGAGGACACAGAAAGATACGATCAAAGTTACTATATTTAGTAGTTACCAGCTTTAGGAGCCTTAAAACTGTAAAATATAAAATCATTGCCATGAAGAAAATGAGAGAGAGAGAGAATAAAGCATTAGGTGATGGGTTACAGAAAGAATCTCAAATATCTTAGGGCCTAACAGTGCCAATATTACTCTTCAAAATTAGGAAGTACCATTTTTCATGGGAGCTCAAACTTTTAATGAAAAAAATTTAAAGATGTATTTACTTATTTTTAGAGATAGGGGAGGGAGGGAGGGAGAGAGAGAGGAAGAGAAACATTAATGTGGGCTGGTTGCTTCTAGCACATTCCCAACTGGGGACCTGGCCTGCAACTGGAATCCAACCCGTGAACTTTTGATTCACAGGCTGGTGCTCAATCCACTGGGCCACACCTGCCAGGTCTAGAGAAAGGAATTTAAGAGAAACACACTTCTGTGACATTAGTATAATAGTTTTGGCACTGTGTTTTTTATCATCAATTAAAATTCTTCTGAATTCACAGTACAAATTACATTATTTTAGCAGCAAGGCTGGGAATAAAGAAATGAACACAGGGTTACAGAGCTAGACAAGGCCCTAGTGGGAAAGACAGGACTAGGTTCCCTCATTCTATCCCTGGCAAGTTTTGCCTCCTCATCCTTGGGACCAAGGAAGGAAGGAAGGAGGTCTGATTCTCCTCTTGCTCCAACCTCATCTATGCCAGCCTCTTCCTGAATTGAACCCAATTTATGTCACCTCATTCTACATTAATGCTGTAAGATATCTTTTTTTTCCTTCTGTTTTGGAAAAGGGTTCCCACAAGAGAGAATGCCATTTAGACTGCAAATTTTGTATCATCCATAACATTGTAAAGGTTTTCAGGTGAGTTCGTATTTGTAAATACTAAGAACTTGTTAGTTTTTAGTGATTTCCCAAGGAAACACTCATAAAAAGACAGTGTGAAGATTTTCTTTCCATGACATTTGCTAACAACATCTTTGCTCACGTGGTTATTAAGAATGTGAATCTGAGACACACATGTGTAATCTAGAGGAAAGAAATGGCCCTTGATCCCCATTCTTGAATGAGAAATATAGTGTATTACATCACATAAACAAATGCAAAGACAAAAATCACATGATCATATCCATAGATGCAGAAAAAGCTTTTGATAAGGTACAGCACCCATTTATGATTAAAAAAACACTCAGCAAAGTGGAAATAGAGGGAGCATTCCTCAATATAATAAAGGCCATATATGAGAGACCTACAGCCAACATCATACTCTATGGGCAAAAATTAAAATCTTTTCCACTAAGATCAGAAACAAGACAGGGTTGTCCACTTTCACCACTTCTATTCAATATAGTATTGGAAGTTTTAGCCACAGTGATCAGACAAGAAAAGGAAATAACAGGCATCCAAATCAGAAAGGAGGAAACAAAACTGTTACTGTTTGCAGATGACATGATAGTGTACATGGAAAATCCTACAGACTCTACCCCAAAAGTGCTCAACCTAATATATGAATTTGGCAAAACAGGGGGATACAAAGTCAATATCCAGAAATCAAAGGCATTTTTGCATACCAACAATGAAATAGCAGAAGCAGAAATCAAGAAAAAAATCCCATTTGATATAGCAAAAACAAAAATAAAATATCTGGGAATAAATCTAACCAAGGAGGTAAAAGACCTGTATGCAGAAAACAACACAACACTGAAGAAAGAAATCAAGGAAGACACAAACAAATGGAAACACATACCATGTTCATGGATTGGAAGAATTAACATCATCAAAATGTCCATACTACCCAAAGCAATTTACAGATTCAATGCAATACCTATTAAAGTACCAATGGCATATTTCACAGACATAGAACAAACACTTCAAAAATTTATATGGAACCATAAATGACCCCAAATAGCAGCTGCAAATTTGAGAAAGAAGAACAAAGTAGGAGGGATCACAATACCTGATATCAAACTGTATTACAAGGCCACTGTAATCAAAACAGCCTGGCACTGGCATAAAAACAGGCACATAGACCAATGGAACAGAACAGAGAGCCCAGAAATAAACCCAAGTCTCTATGGTCAATTAATATTCAACAAAGGGGGCAGCAACATAAAATGGAGTAAAGATAGCCTCTTCAAGAAATGGTGTTGGGAGAACTGGACAGCTACGTGCAAAAAAATGAAACTCGAGCACCAACTTACACCATACACCAAAAGAAATTCAAGGTGGATAAAAGACTTAAGTATAAGCCATGACACCATTAAAGCCCTAGAGGAGAACATTGGTAAGAAAATCTCAGATATTTCATGCAGCAACATTTTTACTGATATGTCCCCTAGAGCAAGGGACATAAAGGAAAGAATAAACAAATGGGATCTCATCAAAATTAAAAGCTTCTGCACAGCTAAAGAAAACAGTATCAAGATAAAAAGAGAAGCAACAGTTTGGAAAAACATATTTGCCAATGATACCTCAGACAAGGGTTTCATCTCCAAAATATACAAAGACCTTACACGACTTCACTCTAAGAAGACAAGCAACCCAACTAAAAAGTGGGCAAAGGACTTGAAAAGTCACTTCCCCAAGGAGGACATACAGAGGATCCAGAGACACATGAAAAGACGCTCAATATTGCTAGCTATCAGAGAGATGCAAAGTAAAACCACAATGAGATACCACTTTACACCGGTCAGGATGGCCAACATAAACAAAGCAACAAACAACAAGTGTTGGAGAGGTTGTGGAGAAAAGGGGACCCTAGTTCACTATTGGTGGGATTGCAGACTGGTGCAACCACTATGGAAAACAGTATGGAATTTTCTCAGAAAACTAAAAATGGACCTACCTTTTGACCCAGCAATTTCACTGCTAGGTTTGTATCCTAAGAACCCTGAAACACCAATCCAAAAGAACCTATGCGCCCCAATGTTCATAGCAGCACAATTTACAATAGCCAAGTGCTGGAAGCAACCTAAGTGCCCATCAGTAAATGAGTGGATCCAAAAGCTATGGTACATTTACACAATGGAATTCTATGCAACAGAAAGAAAGAAGGAGCTCCTACCCTTTGCAACAGCATGAATACAACTGGAAAGCATTATGCTGAATGAAATAAGCCAGGCAGTGAAAGACAAATATCATATGATCTCACCTTTAACAGGAACCTAAACAACAAAACAAACAAGCAAGCAAGATATAACCAAAGACACTGAAATAGAAAACAGGCTGACAGTGTCCAGAGGGGAGAGCGGAGGGAATTTCAGGGGAAAAGGGGAAGGGTTTATAGGAACTAGTATAAAGGACACATGGACAACAACTGAGAAGGGTGGAAATGGGAGGGAGGTGGGGAGCACTGGGGGGGGTGGGCTGGGATGGGAGTAAAAGACAGAAAACTGTACTTGAACAAAAATTAAATAAATTAATTTTTTAAAAGAAAAAAAGAAATACAGTGTATTAGTCTCTGGAACTTCTATAACAAAAGAACACAGACTAAGTGGCCTAAATGACAGAAATTTATTTATCACATTCTGTACTCTGGAAGTCCACAATTAAGGTGCTGGCAAGGTAGTCTTCATTAACACCTCTTTTCTTGGTTCATAGTTGGCCACCATCTCAATGTGAACATATGACCTCTTCTTTGTGAAGGAAGAAGAAAGGGGAAAAGGGAAGGGAAAAGGAGAGTGAGGGTAGAAGAGGGGAAGGGAGAAAGTGTGTGAGTGCTTTCTAGTAATCTCTTCTAATAAGGGCACTAATCCATCAAATCAAGGACCCATCCTATGACCTCACTTAATCTTAATTACTTTCTTTGAGGCCCCATTTTCAAATACAGCCACAATGGGAGTTAGGGTTTCAACATCCAAATTCTGGAAGGACACAAACATTCAGTCCATGACATGCGGTAAAGATGCCTTCATTCTTTACCATAAACAACAAGCTTAATATTCTAGATGCATTTGTTCTCTATAAATATATTGGTAAATTTTTAAAATATTAAAGCTGAGGATGGAATTCTACAGATAGTAAAATTTTTTCAGAAGGCCCAGAAAATATTCTCTCTCTGCCTCAAGGTATTTATGTCTCATATAAAATGGCTGATTGACAGAAATATCATGCTAGAGCATGTTGTATACATAGATTATTTCTATATCAAGCATTTAACTGCTAACCTAGACTCAAACCCAGATATGACAGATAGGCCTTCTCAAGAGGAAGAATGCTCAGTGTTAAGAAACTTCTTCCAGTGTGAAAAATCACAAAAGTTTTGGGGCAACAGCAGCTTCTAAAAATACTTTAGCCAGCCTTGGCCGGGTGGCACAGTTGGTTGGAATGTCATCCCATACACAAAAAGGTTGCGGGTTCAGTTCCTGGTCAGGGCACATACCTAGGTTTCATGTTTAATCCTCAGGCCTGTATGAGAGGAAACTGACCAGATGTTTCTCTTCTCTCTCTCTTTTCCTCTTTCTCTCGGTCTCTCTCTCTCCGCTCTCTCAGCCTCTCCCTCTCCCTCTCCCTCCCCCTTCCTTTTTCTCTAAAATCAATAAACATATCCTTGGGTGAGGATTAAGAAAACATTTAAAAATACTTTGGCCAACCCTGCTGGTGTGGGTCAGTGGATTGAGCATGGGCCTGCGAATACAAAGGCTGCCAGTTGGATTCCTGGTCAGGACACATGCCTGGGGTTCAGACCAGGTCCCCAGTTGGGGGCATGTGAGAGGCAACTGATCAATGTTTCTCTCACACACCAATGTTTCTCTTCCTGTCTTTCTCCCTCCCTCTCCCTCTCTCTGAAAAGAAGTAGAAATACTTTGGCCACTTTTGGCTTTCAGCTCAGAGAGGATAGATGCAACTTTCTTCCGTCGCCCCAAATCTGGGTTCATCTGACACCAGCGGCCTCCAACATGCTACCAAAGTTCAATCCCAATGAGATCAAAGTCCTATACCTCAGGTGCACTGGTGGGGAAGTTGGTGCCACATCTGCCCTGGCCCTCAAGATTGGCCCCCTGGGCCTGTCTCCAAAAAAGGTTGGTGATGATGTCACCAAAGCAACCAGTGATTGGAAGGGTCTGAGGATTACAGTGAACCTGACCATCAGAACAGACAGGCCCAGACTGAGGTAATGCCTTCTGCCTCTGCCCTGATCATAAAAGCCATCAAAGAACCACCAGGAGACAGAAGAAAAAAACCCCAGAACATTAAGCACAGTGGAAATATCACTTTTGATGAGATTGTCAACATTGCCCAACAGATGCAGCACTGATCTTTAGCCAGAGAACTCTCCGGGACCATTAAAGAGATCCTGGGGAGTGCCCAGTCTGTGGGCTGCAATGTCAAAGGCTGCCACCCTCATGACATCATGAATGACATGAACGGTGGTACAGCAGAATGCCTGGCTAGTTAAGAACTACAAAGGGAAATATTTCAATTAAAAATTATTTTACAACAACAACAAAAAACACTTTGGCCAGAGTTGTATCATTATTTTGGAAAAAGAACCCAGGGGCTTGGTTTTGGGAATTGTGTAAAGTTATTAAGAACAAGAGTAGGTACTTCTGTTTCCAGCCAAGATGGAGTAACAAGGACCAGATAAAACACCCAACTGAAAGAACTGAAAAATCCTTGACAATACAAATGGAACAGTGGTTTTTAAGACACTGGACATCAGGACATCTCATTACCCTTGAGAAATGGTAAATAAAGAAGGTAAGCCCTGTGATTACCCCAACTTAATGCCTTGAGAGAGTTTCTAGGTCCAGCAAAGGGCCAGGAAACTGAGATGAATCCCAATGGACTCCTTGAGTAGAGGACCTCTCCTTCTTGAGAAACAGTTTTGCAAGAAGTTATCACTGGGGGAAATTTGGAAAAGGGTATATGGATCTCCCTGTAAGACTTTTTAAATTTGGATTTCTTTTTAAAATTGATTTTTAGAGAGAGATAGGGAGAGAGAGACAGAGAGAAAGGCAAACATCGGTTTGTTGTTCCACTTATTGATGCATTCATTGGTTGATTCTTGTATGTGCCCTGGTCTGGGATGAAACCTACAACCTTGGTGTATCAGGACAACGCTCTAACCAATTGAGCTACCCGGCAACGGCTCTCTGTATTATTTCATACAATTGCATGTGAATCTACAATTATCTCAAAATGAAAGGTTTAATTTTTTAAAAGCTTAACTTTAAAAACAAGAGAAATAAGGGAGCTTTCAGATATGCAAAAGCTGAAAGAATTCATCACCAGCAGACCTGCAAGGCAAGAAATGTTAAGAGGAGTCCTTCAGAGAGAAGGCAAATAATAGCAGATGGAAATCAATATCTGCACAAAGGACTGAAGACCACTGGAAGTGATAACTACATAGATAAATGTACAAGATTTTGTGTATTTAAAATTCTTTAAAAGATAATCGTCCATTTGAGCAAAAATGTATTATGGGGTTTATAACATGTAAAAGTATAATTCATGACAACAATAGCATAAATCTCAGGGGGGAGAGAAATGAAAATACACTTGTAAGTTTCTTTTTTTATTGTTGTTCAAGTACAGTTATCTCCATTTTCCTCCCAACACTCCCTCCCACCTCACCAACCCCCACCTCCCACCCTATATCCTACCTCACTTTGGCTTTGTCCATGGATCCTTTATATATGTTTCTTGCCTTGACTGTTCCCCTTCTTTCCCCTTTTATCCTCCACCCCCTTCCCCTCTGGTTACTGTCAGTTTGTTCCTTATTTCAATGTCTCCGGCTCTATTTTGCTTGCTTGCTTGTTTGTTTTGTTGATTAGGTTCCACTTAAAGGTGATATCATGTGGTGTTTTTCTTTAACCCTTTCACCACCTGGCTTATTTCACTTAGCATAAGCCTCCCCAGTTCCATTCATGCTGTTTCGAAGGGTAGGAGCTCCTTCTTTCTTTCTGCTGTGAAACATTCCATGGTGTAAATGTACTATAGTTTTTTGATCCAGTCATTTACTGATGGGCACTTAGGTTGCTTCCAGCACTTGGCTATTGTAAATTGTGCTGCTATGAACATTGGTAAAGACTATTAAAAGTAATGTTTAGCTCTGGCTGGTGTGGTTCAGTGGGATGGCCATCAGACTGCAAAGCAAAAAGTTGCCAGTTCCCTTCCCAGTGAGGGCACATGCCTGGGTTGTGGGCCAGGTCCCTGTCTCCCTCTTTCTTCCTCCCTCTCTTTCCCTCTCTTTAAAGATAAATAAATAAATAAAATTTAATAAGCAATGTTTAGGTTTACTTGTAAACTTCCCACATTCTGCCCCCAGAGTTGTGAATTAAAAATCTCTCTAAGGAATATTAAGGACTGGAAACTTCCATACTTTGCTATAGATGGAAAAATTACAGTTGCATTGCCACTCATTTAAAAGTACCTTTATTTAGCCCTAGCCAGGTATCTCAGTTGGTTATAGCGTCATCCCCAGAGGGTCGTATGCCCATCCCAGGTCAAGGCACATACAGTAATCAACAAATGAATGCATAAATAAGTAGGACAATAAATCGGTGTCTCTCCCTCCCTTCCTCTCTCTCTCTCCAAAATAAAAAAATAAAAATTTAAAAAAATAAATAAAGGTGCTTGTATTTATTTTTTAATTACAATTTACTTTCAGTGTTATTTTGTTAAAAATAACTTTCCCTTGCTGGTTTGTGGCCAGTCTCTGCCTCGCACAGACTCTCATTGGCTAGGACGGCCCAAAGCCCACCTCCTGGGCGTAGCTATTGATCCGTCCCTAGCGCCTCCGAGTCTGAAGTCGGCTCTCTTCTAACTGTGAGCGCAGGGGTGAAGTAAAGCCCATCATTGCCCAGTGGTGGTCCAAAGCTCTCCCTCTACTGCATTTCCATCGGCTGATCCCACTGCCTGTCAGGAGCCTGGAGGCTAAAGTGGGTCCCTGCAGACCGCATCCGGTGGCGCAGTGGAGCGGGGTATTTGAGACCGATGAGTCAGGCCAGAGGGGCCTGCGTCTTTTTCTCCGTCTGTGCGTGGTCATCTCTCCCAAAATGGGTAGCTAAGGGAGGCTATGCGATCAGTTCTCAGAAGGGCGTTCTTCGGGCGGTGGCTTTGGAGAAATGAAAGTGGCAGGTTTTAGAGGAGAGCCTCAGGCAAGCAGAACTGCTGGAGTGGATCCAAGATTCCTTAAGGAGGTGCCCCTGGCTTTCACGGTTTGGACATTTTTTACCGAACTTGCATTGCCGGAACTCTCCCTCTGTCCCTCCGGTAGGGGCAGCCTGAAGCTCAGTTTGCTCAGCTATAAAATGGGTGGGATTACCAACACAGTCGGAGAACACTTGAGATTTTGTATGTTTTCCAGACATGTTTCTAAGAATTTAAAATCAACAACAATAAAAGCCAACAACCACTTTAAAATATTTTGAAATTTCTAGATGGATAATTTCCAGGGGCATATCAGAAAACCATAATCAACTAGTTTTGGTTTTAATTTTTGTTTTAATACACGTTGTGCCTGATGGTTTTACTGTGATGATGATGATAAACCAAAATACTTTAACGACTTCCATGGCTTGTCAGGTACCTGTGAAGAAATACCTGGCTGGCCCTGGCTGGTGTAGCTCAGTGGATTGAGCACGGGCCTGTGAAGCAAAGGACCACCGGTTTGATTCCCAGTCAGGGCATATGCCTGGGTTGCAGGCCAGGTCCCCAGTGGAGGACACATGAGAGGCAACCACACATTGATGTTTCTCTCCCACTCTTTCTCCTGTCCCCTCTAATAAATAAATTTTTAAAAAAAGAAATACCTGGCTGAAGTTGTGCCAGTCGGATGGGTTTGAAATGAGTCCTTGAGAAAGCATTGCCCTTCAGTGATCTCTGTCCCCCCTTCCATTCAGGATGTCAATTTTTGCTCATTAAAAAAATTAATTTAGTTTTTAGAGAGAAGGGAAGGGGGAGAGAAAGAGAGGGACAGAAACATCGATGTGGGAGAGTGACATTCATCAGTTGCTTCTCCCATGCCCCCAAGAGAGCACCTGGCTCCCAACCCAGGCATGTGCCCTGAGCAGGAATCAACTGGAAATGGAACCAGCAACCTTTTGGTTCACAGGTGGGCTCAACTCACTGAGCTACACCAACCAGGGCAGCTCATCTTTTTGTAAATCTTGTGCAACAGAGCCAGGTATTTGTTTTCAAACATTGTCTAAAAATTAACATTTTTAAACAAAATTAAATAATATTCAAATGAATTGAAATTTAAAATGCACTACACAGGCCCCTAAATTAGTCTTCCTTTTGGTGAGCATTATGGAGCTCCTCACTGAGATTCAACTGGAGTTTTTCCTGACCCCAGGTGGTGCCATGGCTCTTGCACTGGGAGATTGGGGGGGGGGGGGACCAGGGATCCAATTTTAGAAAAGAGAATTTAAAAAATTCTCCACACAATAAGAATTTGTAAACAATCAAAATGTTTAGAATTACGTTTGAAGCAATTTTTGTCATGCACTTTTAAATTGAGGTATATTTTACATATAATAAAATGTACCCATTTCCACAGTAGAGTTCGATGAATTTTGACAAATGCATACTGGACTGTCCAGTCACCTCCCAAAGTTCCTTCATGCCCTTCTCAGTCATTCTCCTGCAGTACAACAACTAGTCTGATTTCCTTCACTATAGATTAGTTTTGCCTGGCTTAAATGGAATAATACAATATTTCTCTTTTGTATCTGGCTTCTTTCACTAGACCTTATGTCTAAAAGATTCATAGACACATGAAGTAGTTTGTTCCTTTTTGTTGCTCAGTAGTGTGGGAAAAAAATGGAGCCACTTTAAAATGGAGTCAGAGCTGCCACCCTGGAGGAACTGTCTTGCATGTCTTATTCCTCAAACCTTTGGAATGTGTAAACTGGGCAAAATAACCTTTGGACAGGACCTAAAGCAGCACTGTACTCCAAACAACCATTTGCAAAGATAACAAGAAAGCAAATATTATGACTAATGGGCTGGAAATTAAAAACTTTCTTTAGAATTAACATCACTATGTTAGCTTATCTGCACTTACAAAAATGTCTTTCTATTAATCTGATTGTTCCCCTTCCCTTTCTAATAAATACTCATTGCCTCCTAACCTGAACATTATTTGGGTTTCTGCCTGGATCAGTGATTTCTAAATAGCTATTTAGAACAAATGCTGTTGCCTCTCACTTTGGCCTGTTAATTTTAGGTTAACAGTAGTATTCCATGATCCCACTCACAGAAGCAATCCATGAAAGTTCCAGTTTCTCCACATTCTCATCGATAAGTGCTATTTATTGTGTGTCTTTTTAATTTTAGCCATTGAATGGTGAAGATCCTAAGAAAAAGGGGCAATGGGAAATTGAGGTCATATGGCAGCCCAGTAAGCAGAACTTTTGTTTCTCTCCTTACAGGCAGAGAAAACACTTTATAAATATAAATTGAAGTATGTTGAGGTTCCCTCACCTAGTGACTTTTCTCTGATCCTTCCCACTTCATCACAGAGGGATCCTGAGACTCCAAACAGGAGACTGTAGTCACTTCAAGCACAAAAGGCCATTCATACTGTTAGGGAACAAATTAAAATCTAGTGCCAACACAGTGTATCCTCTCCACAGAGGTAGAAAGAATGAAATAGTTTTATTATTGAAAAGTGTCAAACCAGACTGCGATGCACATCACAAGCAATTCACTAAAGAGATTGCAAAGACAGAAAAACCTTGACCTTTTTATACAGCCAGGGAGATATAACCCGTTACCTGTATTTTTCAAGAAAGACAGTAACTTGTCCTAAGTAAGAGAACTTTGTATTACCATTTGCTACATATAGTTCATCTCAAATTCACCTGGTAATTGGGGTAGCTGTATACCTTTATCCAAAGGAAAAATAAAATACTTGTCTTCGACAAGCAGCCAACTTGCAGCCAGCCACCTAGATCAAATTCCTACTGAGACTTAGGTAGGGGTGCTATCTTCTTGATGTTTACATTTCAAAGAGATGACTTCTAGGTCTTTAAGGACAATACCCTCGGGTTGTAAAACTGTCTGGAGGCTTACTTAGACTTTTAAAAGATTTACATACACCTGAAAGGGGCAGGAAAAACTGACAATTTCAAGTGTGTGTGTGTGTGTGTGTGTGTGTGTGTGTGTGTTTTAAAGGAAATGCTCTAAGAAAAGAGAGGGTGACAAGTCTCTTTCATTTTTAACACCAGGTAAAAGTCATCTTTGAAAAAACTGTATTTACCGCTCAACTCCTCCACACATTCCCCTGTGCTCGTGCCCCATTCCAGGTCCACACTTTCCTCCCCTCGTCACCTAGCCATATATGACTAGACTTTCAAAATCTTTATTAACTCCATTTCTAACGGAAGTCTCTCAGAACAGCAGGCTGCCCCTTCTAGGGCCAGATCCTCAGCCTGGCCACACTAAAGAACACTATTATAAAAGGCTATTACTCTCAGAATTGGAAAACGTTGCAGATATTTGATTTGTTTCCCACCCGTTTCAAATACGGTAAAACTGAAATCCAGGAAAATCCTAAATGGCTACTCAGGGTTCCGAGTCACTGGAACAAAAAGAGCGCTTAGGGATTCCCTGCCCAGATTCAGGAACTCCTAAAGTTAGCCCCAAGTGAAGGAAAAATAGGCCTGTTGTATTCTGCCACGGCACGATTGGGGTTAAAGCCCATTGCACACAGGATTGCTTCTTGACTACGCCTGCGCAAATCAGGACTTGTGAATTTACCGTGGACCCAGACGTTTCGGGCAGCCCCTCCTAATCCGGAACGCGACCCACATCCCGTTGGTCCTGCCTTGACAGGCGTGACCCTGCTCCAATTAAGATCGAGGGCTGAGTCCTGTGGCACCAATGGCAAAAGCCTGAGGGACGGTGGAGGCGGACTTTACGAGGAAACAAGGAGACAAGCTCAAGATGGAGGCGACGGCGGCTGTTGCGGCCTGACAGGTGAGGGCGGGCCCGGTAGTGTTGGGTTTCTGGAGCGACCGCTGGGCTGGGGGAGAGAACCGGGACCAAAAGTTTAGCAACAGGGTGGCTGCGCCTGTGCCCCAGAGCCCCCGGACCGGAACCGGAGGAGTGGTTTGACCGGGGCGAGACCATCGTAGACCGCAGGGGGTAGTGGTGGGTAGACAGCAATACCGGTGTAAGGCTTCCGGGGATGGTTTCATCCACCGCGTGTGGTAGTACGCCTGCGCAGAGTTGGAAGGCCCTCGGTAGGCGGGGCCGAGACGAACAGGTTTGGGGCAGTGAGGTGTTGTGCCAGGATCCCCTTAAAATCTCTTTAAGGTATCTGATGACCTTTCCTTACCAACAACGGGAAGTGCGTGGAGACGTGGCTCACTACTTACTCTCTTATTCTGGATCAGAATAAGATCAGACCCTTCTGGGTCTATCTGACCCAGTAAGGAACTTTTGAGGATTCCCCCATTTCTCCTGTTTAACCTTCTCCAGCTTCCTTCCATTATCAGCAGAAATATCTCTGTGACCCCTTCATTAGTCGACGGGGATAATTTTGGAGCCTCCCTGCTTCACCTCCATTCATTTCACCTGAAAAATGACTGGTGATGCACCATTACCCTCCTTTTCCACCTGACAATGTCTAGCGACCACCGTTATCCAGTTTTTCCCCCATTACGGTCTCCAGTTACATCTTCCTTTGTTATATCTCCCTTCAGCATAGAGTCTGCTGAGCCTCTGTGAACCCCCATCACAGTCTAGTGACTCCCGTTAGTCAGCTAACAGTGTCTGTGAGCCTACCATCATTAGCCTACCATCACAGCCCAGGGCTTATGGTTGCCCACAGTGCCCTTAAGAACACTCTGGTGCAATTCCCATTTCCCCCAAATTAAGGGCAATAGCTGATCCATTCATTCCCCTTCATCCTGTCCATGACTCTTTCCTCCACACAGAATCTGGTAACCGCCTTGTCCATTAAAAAGGCAGAACAGCCTGTTCATGTCCATTATGTACCTGACACATCCCAGTGCAGTGTGTGCTGACCTCCCCATTAGCCTCCAGCAGAGACTTGTGGACTCCTGTGCCCTCCAGAACAGTGTGTGCTGTCTCTCATTGTTGGCCACCCCCATGTAGCCTGGTATAGAGATCCTGGCAGAGCTGAGCAGAGGAGGAACTGGATCTACTTCAAGATGTTAACAAGTTTCCTTGGACTGCTGTGTGGAAAATTAGGCTACTGGGGCTGATATGGAGCCTGGAGATTGAACTATTTTTTGTCCCCTGCCACTGTCATTCCAGATTATCATTATTGGATCTCTGAATTCCTCTTCTGTCTTTTAGGAGCCCCATGGCACCTGCCCAGCCGTGCTTCAGCCTGCCTTGACAAAGTCGTAGGCTCCATGGAGCCACCACGGGCCCCCCCTGCCAATGGGGCTGAGCCGTCCCGGGGAGTGGGCACTGTTAAAGTATACCTGCCCAACAAGCAACGCACAGTGGTGAGTCTGATGGGAGCAAAACTGTCAGGGGTATGGATGGACCCAGTTCTAAATCTTGGATCAGAAGGGTATACAGGTCTGGGAGGAGGTGTTTGCCAAGGGATGGGAGAATTGGTTGGGGCTCCTCTTAGGCTCTGACACCCCCACATCTGCACAGGTGACTGTTCGGGATGGCATGAGTGTCTATGATTCTCTAGACAAGGCTCTCAAAGTGCGGGGTCTCAATCAGGATTGCTGCGTGGTCTACCGGCTCATCAAGGGGTAAGTGTGTCATATACCTTGCTTACGCCTTCCTTCCCCTACTGTCTGGTTGCCTAGTCTCCTATTCCCTCCCTCAGAGTCTTCTGACTCCTTCATGCTGTTGTGGAGTCTCCATTAGTATTCCCTTAGTTCAGGGAATCTGTGGGTGCATCCAGCTTTTGTTTCATCATTTCATTAGTTCATTGTCCTGTAAGGTCAGCAACACTCTCTCCTTGGTCCCCAAGTCTTCACTGCTCTCTATTTTGTTCATTTGTTTTGTTCTTTCACTATTTCATTAATTTCTCATCTCTCTCGTACCTCTGCTTTGCCATTCTCTGTCTGCTGAGTTGGGACTCGCTGATCTTCCACTTATTCCTTTGTTCTAGGGCTCCTTAATTTTCTATTTAATTTACACATTGCTTTTCATTTGTTGTTTCAGTGCCTCATCGGCTTTTTTTTTTCAGAGGCTTGCTTAGCAATTCTGAGATTTAGTTAGTTTCTCACCACCTTATTTGCTCTTCACCTTGTGGTTGAAAGCATGTACTCTTCACACTGTCCTGCCACTCACAATCCCTTGTGGCCTTGGGCAAGTGAGTCACTATCCCTCTGAGCCTCAGCTTTCCCATCTGTAAAGTGGGGCAATGATGGGTCCTAGTTCCTAGGTTTGCCATGATGAGAATGAAATGTGCCAGATGTTACTCCATGGATGACAGACTTGGAGGGATTTTCAGGGGTTCTCTGCCTTCCCAGGGCCGCTGTCTACCTTTCCACTCACTCCCCTCCATGCTTCCTGCAGGCGAAAGACAGTCACTGCCTGGGACACAGCCATTGCCCCACTGGATGGTGAGGAGCTCATTGTGGAGGTGCTTGAAGATGTCCCACTGACCATGCACAATTTTGTGAGTGTAGGGTTGATAGTGGGGGCAGACCCTGGGTGTGGGAGGAGGATCCTTGACCAGGCCTCAATCTTTCCTGCTCTGTGGCAGCAGGTACGGAAGACGTTCTTCAGCTTGGTGTTCTGTGACTTCTGCCTTAAGTTTCTGTTCCATGGCTTCCGCTGCCAAACCTGTGGCTACAAGTTCCACCAGCATTGTTCCTCTAAGGTCCCCACAGTCTGTGTTGACATGAGTACCAACTGCCGACAGTGAGCCTGGGCTGGGGTAGGTGGGGGGATGGGGAGGACAGATGCCCAGCCACAAGACTCTTATAGACAGCTGACCCTTGTCCCCTTGCTGTATACTCTTAATGCCCTCAAGGTTCTACCACAGTGTCCAGGATTTGTCCGGAGGCTCCAGACAGCATGAGGCTCCCTCACACCGCCCTCCAAATGAGCCGCTAACTCTTCAGGGTTCCAGGTAGGGATGCCTAGGCTAAAGGGCTGCTATCCAGAGAAAAAGATCTGGAGACCCTTGTAGACCACAAGCCATTCTTTTTTTTCTTCCAAGTACAAGTGAAAGTTTATTCAGAAAGTCACAGAGGTAGAAAAAGTGAGCCAGCTGGGCTGCATGGTCTCAGGAAACAAACACTCCAGAGACTGAGATCCCTGGGGAAAGATGGGGCTGGGGAAAGGTGTGGGTGTGTGTGCATGAGGGAGAGAGAAAGAGAGAACACCATCACCTACTACATTCATTTGTCGTTCATTTACTTGACAAACATTTGTTGAGCACCTACAAGTGTAAGTAAGGGCATAGAGCTGTGGCACCTTGAACAAGTCGTGTAATCTTTCTGGGACTCAGTTTTCTCATCTATAAAGAGGGGATAGTGATACTTTTTAGCACATAGGGTTCTGGTGACGATTAAATGAATTAAGGTATGTCCAGTGCTTAGAAGATCTGGTATGAGTATAAGTTCTTATTAATTATAAGTATGTTTATATATGTATGTATGTATATCTCTATATATGCATCTAACTTCTAACTACTTTATTCTTCCAGTATGATCATGTCAAGCCTTTCCATTTTGAAATACATATTATTTTATTATACATTCCCTTCTATTTCTCCTTTATGTTAAGTATTTTAATACATTATTGCTCTCATATATCAAAAGTTTATAACATACACATTTTATATGTCTGTTATATATTTTATAATATCTATATGGTATATGATAATGTACCATGTGTTAGATTTATAACTTTAAAAAAAGATTTTATTTATTTTTACAGAGGGGAAAGAGAGGGAGAGAAACATCAGTGTGTGGTTGCCTCTTGCACACCCCGTAGTGGGGACCTGGCCCACAACCCAGACACATGCCCTGACTCCAAATTGAACCAGTGACCCTTTAGTTCACAGGCCAGCACTCAATCCACCAATCCACACCAACTAGGGTAGATTTATGATTTTTTAAAAAAATATTTTATTTATTTATCTTTAGAGGGGAAGGGAAGGAGAGAGGGAGAGAAACATCAATGTATGGTTGCTTCTCGAGCATCCCCAGCTGGGAACTGGCCCCTGCCGGGAACTGGCCTGCAACCCAGGCATGTGCCCTGACTGGGAATCGAACCGCGATCGTGTGGTTCGCAGGCCCAAGCTCAACCCACTGAGCTACACCAGCCAGGGCTTATGATATTTTTATATAATGTAGAATATCATATTTTAATATTAAAGTTAGAGCATTATATTATTTTTAATTATGGGTGTATGTGGATAAATTATGATGAATTTCATTTCAGGATAGTGGAAGGGAACATGAAGAAATATTTTTGTGCCCTGGCTTGGTTGCTCAGTTGGTTAGAGCAGTGTCTCGTACACCAAAAAATGTTGTGGATTTGATCCTCAGTCAGGGTGCATACAGGAGGTAGCTGATTGATGTTTCTCTCCCTCATTGATATTTCTCTTCTCCTCTCCCTCCCTTCTTCTCTTTCTAAAATCAATAAACATATCCTTGGGTGAGGATTTAAAAATGTATAAATATTTTTGTAATATAATTTATATAACATATAATGTACATATAACATATATAACATTATAATATGTATATTTTGAAACATCATTCTAATGTAGATTATATATATTATATAATACATGGTATATTTGAATAGTACATATAGTTATGAAGTATTATATATTATTCTTTCCCCCACTATCTGTGTGGCTCACTGTCCCTTCTTTAGGTCTTTCTTCAATGTCACCACCTTAGAGAAGCCCTTCCTGACATCACCAGTGATACTTCCTGTCTCCTTATTTTGTTTCAATTTTTCCTGTATTGCACCTATCACCATCAGACAGATTAAGTGTTCTTTGTTTTTTATTTTCTCTCTCCCTACTGGAACATCAGCCTCATGAGGGCAAACACTTTTACTTGTTTTGCCTAGTTTTATTTTCACCGCCTAGCATGGTAAGCATGGTAAGCATGGTATCTGGCACGTGGCAGGCACTCAATAAATGTTTCTTGAACAAATGAACAAAGCACTAACAGCGGACATTTACTCTGTGTAAGCTTAAGCACACGTTTACGATGGGGTAGGGTGGGGGTGCGCTTGAATGGTTTGCCCACTCATTGGACAGTGATTTCACAGCCTTTCCCCTGGCAGCTCCTGCACCCAGCACCGAGACCCTGAACGCTTCCCTTTTCCTGCCCCGACCAATGCCCCTCTCCAGCGCATCCGCTCTACATCTACCCCCAACGTCCATATGGTCAGCACCACAGCCCCCATGGACTCCAGCCTCATCCAGGTTGGTGTCAAGGGAGGCAGTCACAGGGGACCACCAGGCAGAGGGGAGAGCCATTCCTGTGGGCCTCCACATCCTCTCTCTGACCCCTGTCCCTCTTCTTCTAGCTCAGTGCCCAGAGTTTCAGCACCGATGGTGAGTCCCTCCTGCCTACGCCCTGAGCCTCACCTCCACCCCACTTGCCTCCACTCACTTCCTTTTCCCAACCACAGCTGCTGGTAGTAGAGGTTGTGGTGATGGAGCCCCCCGGGGGAGCCCCAGCCCAGCCAGTGTGTCCTCGGGGAGGAAGTCCCCACATTCCAAGTCCCCGTCAGAACAGCGGGAAAAGAAGTCCTTGGCCGATGACAAGAAGAAAGTGGTAAGCTCCAGGGGGAACCTGTGGGGGGCACCACAGGCTGAGTGATAAGGGATGTGAGCAGGCCCCTGAGATGCCGCCCATGTGGCCCACAGAAGAATCTGGGGTACCGGGACTCGGGCTATTACTGGGAGGTGCCACCCAGTGAGGTGCAGCTGCTGAAGAGGATCGGGACGGGCTCGTTTGGCACCGTGTTTCGCGGGCGGTGGCATGGCGATGTGGCTGTGAAGGTGCTCAAGGTGGCCCAACCCACAGCTGAGCAGGCCCAGGCCTTCAAGAACGAGATGCAGGTGCTCAGGTGAGATTGCACGTGTGTGTGGAAGCGGGCAGAGGGCAGTGGGCATGGCCTTGGTGCCTCTGGGGAAAGGCCATGTTCAGGCGCTTCTGCCCATCACCTGTGTTTATGTCGTTACAACCATAAACATTAAGTTGTATCAAGAGTGTCCTTTTCCCCTCTGGGAAACAGGTATGTTTAGAAGACCTCTGATGTCATTGTTTGTGTTTGGGTTAGTATTGACATTAATTAACCACTCTGGCCCCAAAACGTGGGGCTTGTTTGCCTGCTGTGAAATGGGTATGGCCGTAGGACGTCAGTGAGTGCACTTACATTAATAGCCTGCTGCTAGTTAACTGCATTGCCAGGAAGGCTTGCGTCCTTCCTTCTCCTCTGCTGGTACTGTGTCATTAGTATTATGTTTATTGTGTTGCATTCTTGTCCTTAATTAATTATAATAATGCCATTGTTTAACAAACTGTATTACAGTTGACCCTTGAACAACAGTGTCCACTTCTACATGGATTTTTTTTCAATAATACTGTGAATGTATTTTCTCTTCCTCATGATTTTCTTTTCTTTTTTTTTCCATTTTTAAAAATTTAATTATTTTCAAGTACAGTTTTCTGTCTTTTACTCCCATCCCAGCCCATCCCCCCAGTGCTCCCCACCTCCCTCCCATTTTCACCCCCCTTAGTTGTTATCCATGTGTCCTTTATACTAGTTCCTGTAAATCCTTCCCCTTTTTCCCCCAAAATTCCCTCCCCTCTCCCCTCTGGTCACTGTCCCCCTGTTCTCTGTTTCAGTGTCTTTGTTTTTATTTTGCTTGCTTGCTTGTTTGTGTGTTTGTTTAGGTTCCTGTTAATGGTATTTGTCTTTCAACACCTGGCTTATTTCACTCAGCATAGTGCTTTCCAGTTCCATCCATGCTGTTGCAAAGGGTAGGAGCTCCTTCTTTCTTTCTGTGGCATAGATTTCCATTTTGTAAATGTACCATAGTTTTCGATCCACTCATTTACTGACAGGCACCTAGGTTGCTTCCAGCTCTTGGCTGTTGTATATTGTGCTGCTACGAACATTGGGGTGCATAGGTTCTTTTGGATTGGTGTTTTAGGGTCTTAGGATATAATCCCAGCAGTGGAATTGCTGGGTCAAAAGGCAGGTCCATTTTTAGTTTTCTTAGAAAATTCCATACTGTTTCCACAGTGGCTGTACCAGTCTGCAATCTCACCAACAGTGAACTAGGGTCCCCTACTCAAGATTTTCTTAATAACATTTTCTCTAGCTTACTTTATTGTAAGAATATAGTATCTGATACATGACATATAAAATATGTATTAATCAACTATTTATGTTATCAGTAAGGCTTCTGCTCAACAGCAGGCTATTAGTAGTTAAGTTTTGGGGGAGTTGAAAATCGTATGTGGATTTCAACTGTATGGAGGATCATCACCCCTAACCCATGTGTTGCTCAAGGGTCAACTATATTAATTATAATCATAACCATAATTTAACCATTGCTTAATTAATGATTGTGGTTGTTTTACTTAATATATCATTAATACTATATAGTAATTCATTTGTGCTGGGAAACCCTGGTGTTCCCTTTTTGCCACTCTTGATGACTACCACTCCTAGGGTTTTCTCTCTTGACAGATGGGCACAATTATGTTACAGAGTTGATGTTATCATAACTCCTTGTGCTGTTCTAATGTTTATGTGCTGTGTTACCCGCTCTGACATGGCAAAATTGCAGGGCATCATTGATGTTACAGTTGGCCCTTGAACAATGTGGGATAAGGGGTACCAGCTTTCCTGCACAGTCAAAAATGTGTGTGTAACTTCTGACTACCCCAAAACCTAGTTGTCCCTCAATATCCATGGGGGTTGGTTCCAGGACCCACCTGTAGACACCCAAATTTGCAGGTGTTCAGCTCTCATATAAAATGACATAAATCAGTGCATTGAGTCAGACCTCAGTCTGCAGACTCCTAATTGCAGATAGAAAACCATACAGGTATTTCTTGAAAAACATCCATGTACAAATAGACCCATTCAACTCAAACCCATGCTGTTCAGGGATCAACTGTGTTTACATTGGTGTTACCATAGCCGTAGTAATTAATACTTCTATAAGAAATGAAGAAGGTTTTTTATCTAAATTAGACCTCATCTGTTCATATGTGACAGAGTTTCCATGAGGCAGAGCCAGGTGCCTGGGAGCAATAATAACAGAGACAATGGAATTCAGAGGGCTTGCTTGTATTCAGTGCTGTTCTGTGTACCTTACGGATTTTTAATAACTCCTCTCAATATCTCCATAAGATAGCTAATATAATTATCACAGTTGAGGAAAATGAGACACAGGTTAAGTGTCCTCTCGAGATTGCACAGTGAGTGTCTGGGGAGGCCTGGGTTGAAACATAGCATCTAACTTGAGTCCAAACCAAGTTCTTTACCTCTAAGCCTTTTATGGTGACTAACAGGATATAATCACATCACCAATATTTTTACCTGGCATTTATCAATACTACACTAGATCAGTGTAATATTGATAAGTTGCCATTCTACTTTCTCATCTGTAAAATGGTCACAGGACCAGGTAATGGTCAGGGTCAGAGGTATGGCAGGTGTTTATGATTAAGACACTACTGGGTGACACAGGTGGGGGCGGTACTCTGTCCCTCCTGCTTTTGGGAGACTGGGATGAAGAAGCTCAAAACATAAGCCCCAGCTCTGAATCAGCCCAGTAAAGATATTTCACAGATGTATTGAGTCTGAGCTTCCTGAAAGGCAAAGTAGAAATGATGACAGGAGGTGTCAGTGAACAGAGCCATTCCTGATGTTCAGAAAGTGAGTGACAGTTGCTGTTTTCTCTCTCTGCCCTAATACTGCCCTCCCTGCCTGCAGGAAGACACGTCACGTCAACATCTTGCTGTTCATGGGCTTCATGACCCGTCCAGGCTTTGCCATCATCACACAGTGGTGCGAGGGCTCCAGCCTCTACCACCATCTGCATGTGGCTGAAACACGCTTCGACATGGTCCAGCTCATTGATGTGGCCCGGCAGACTGCCCAGGGCATGGAGTGAGCCTCTTGGCCTGGGGACTAGAAAGGGGGCTGGGGGACCTGGGGGAGGGAGATGAGGTAGCCTCCAGCCAATTTTCCACCTGCTTCCACCCCTACAGCTACCTCCATGCCAAGAACATCATCCACCGAGATCTCAAATCTAACAGTATCTACCTGTCACTGTCAAAGGGCTGGGGTGGGGTGAGGGACTTAGAGGGATATCTCTTGGTGGGGGACTTCTGGGGATGAAGTGGGAGGGGCATGTGTCACCTGGCCCTTGCCAGGTGGCAGAGCTGTGGCTGACGTGGAGCCTGTAATGGGGTCTCTTGGTCAGGAGTCAGAGTTGTGGCTTGTTCAGGTGCTCTTCTTGGGGACTCTGGTCACAGGCTAAGGTGTGGCAGTTGTGGAAGGCCTTAAAGAGAGTTCCTGATTAAGGTCATGGGCATGGTGGGTATGGATGCCTTCAGAGGCCCTTCCTGATCAGGACTCACAAGGAGGGTGAGTGTAGGAGGCATTAATTGGAGCTCCCCACCCAAGTCAAGGTTGTGGTGGGTTTGTGTGACACTGGGGGACTTCTGGTCAGGGTTAGAGGCATGACTGATACGGAGGTGTTATTGAGAGCTTCCTAGTGAAGGTGAGAGGCATGCCTATTGGGAGTCCTTGTAGTGGTCCTTAACCCCAGCGGACATCTTCCTACACGAGGGACTCACAGTGAAGATCGGTGACTTTGGCCTGGCCACAGTGAAGACACGGTGGAGCGGGGCTCAGCCCTTAGAGCAGCCCTCAGGCTCTGTGCTATGGATGGTGAGCAGGGCCACGGTCTGGACCAGGGGCATATAGGGACATGGGCTGCAGGGCTGGGACATCGGGTGTGGAGTGGGGATGCCTGTTTACCTGGACTGTTCATGTTTCACCTCATGTGGGTGGCTCTGAATTGTTTGGCTGGTGGGATCTGGGACTATGGGCCAGCCATTTGCTGACCTCCCTGGTTTTGCTGCCTGGTCTGGCCTACGAAGGCTGCTGAGGTGATCCGTATGCAGGACCCGAACCCCTACAGCTTCCAGTCGGATGTCTACGCCTATGGGGTTGTGCTCTACGAGCTCATGACCGGCTCCTTGCCTTATAGCCACATTGGCAGTCGTGACCAGGTGAGCCATTCACCTTACCTGCAATCTCCCAGGCTAAGGGATCCCCTCAACCTCTAAACCTCTGATCTCCTTTGTGCAGACCAAGAATGCCACACTTCTCCCAGAAACCCCACATTTTCTGGGTTTAGAGCTCCCAGAATTCTCTGGGTCTCCTATATCTAGAATCTTTTCCCCCCACAGCTACAACCATCTGGGTCCTCAAAGTCCAGAATCTCCCTAAGCTCCCAAATACCCAGAAGCCCTCTGGATCCCTTGACAACTACCAGTCAGTCCTCTGGCCTGGGAACTCAAAACCTTGCAGATGCCTGAAGCCCAGAATCTGATTTCTTCCAGAAACAAAATCCCTTTGTGCTTCTGGAATACTCACAGATACCCACGATTATTCAGGCCTTGGGAATTTGGCAGGCTTTGGGACCCTGGCACCCACAATAATCTAGGCCCCAGACTCTCACAGTTCTCCTGGTTTCAAGGCCTGGAATCTCCCAGGCCTTCAGAAACCAAGGATCCTCTAGACTCTGATACCAGTAGTCTCTACAGCACACATGGACCCACCCTCCCCAGGCCCCAGACCCCCACAAAATACAAACTCCAGAGGGCTAGAATCCTTTGGCTCCCTTCTGACCCAGAAGTTTAGATTTCCCACAGACCACAAGTTCCCTAGAAACATATGAACCTGTAATCCTCTGGGCCCCAGATCTCTACAGTCCTTGACGTTCTCAAAGTTTAAATCCTGGTGTTCTGCAAGCAGAGAATCCCTCCAAGGTCTCAGATCCTCCAAATTCTTGGATTCACGAGATACCACAATCCTTAGAGCCCCGTTACCCAGAATACCCCAGTTCCTCAAAAGGAACCTCCCAAGTATCTTGAGACCCCAAATTCCCTGGGCCTCCCAGCCCAGATCATCCATCTCTGTCCCCCCTACCCCAGATTATCTTTATGGTGGGCCGTGGCTATCTGTCCCCGGACCTCAGCAAAGTCTCCAGCAACTGCCCCAAGGCCATGCGGCGCCTGCTGTCCGACTGCCTCAAGTTCCAGCGGGAGGAGCGGCCTCTCTTCCCCCAGGTGGGTGCAGTAGCAGGGGTGGATACCCTGGGGAGGAGACTCTGAGAGGGAAGACTCCGAGGTGTGAATGTGAACCTTGCCTGTTCCAACCAAGACTCAAAGAGTTTTACAATGTGTATATGCTTCCCCGTAAGGCTGGAGTCTGGTGGTGGTTGGGTTCCCATGTGGCCCTGGATACCCCTCCTCATGTGACCCTGCCCCCAGATCCTGGCCACGATTGAGCTGCTGCAGCGGTCACTCCCCAAGATTGAGCGGAGTGCCTCTGAACCCTCCTTGCACCGCACCCAGGCTGATGAGTTACCTGCCTGTCTACTCAGCGCAGCCCGCCTTGTGCCTTAGGCCCCACCCCCAGCCACCAGGGAGCCAATCTCAGCCTTCTACACCAAGGAGCCCTCCCACCAACCAATCGATGTTCCATCTCTACCCTGATACAGCCTCAGGATACCCCATTCCTGCCCTGGGAGGTGAGGGTGTCCCCTTGTGCTTTTCCAGTTTCTCTGGAATTGAGGGGCCCTCAAAGACAGATCACAGCCTCCTCCATAGTTTGGCTTCCGCTTGCCTTTGGGGATACTTCTAAATTTGGGAGCTCTTCCATCTCCAATGGCTGGGATTTGTAGCAGGGATTCCACTCAGAACCTCTCTGGAATTTGTGCCTGATGTGCCTTCCACTGGATTTTGGGGTCCCCAGCACTCCATATGGATTTGGGGGTCCCTTCTGTGTCTCCCCCCGCCATTCAAGAACTCCCCTCTTTCTTCACCAAGAAGTACAGAATTCTGCTGGGCCTTTGCTTGTTTATTTTGCTTCCCGACTCTTCTCATGGGGTTCAGAGCTGCTGAGGGGTGGGGGTGAGTCCAGGCAAGGAATGAAGGTTGTGGGGAGGTGCGGACCACATAAACAGCGCCACTGCACGCATCACCACAGGCGGCACAATGAACGAGTACCACATATGCCAAGCACGGCACAAGAGGAGGCCACATCAGTCACAGACACAGACATCACGCAAAGGTGGGGATGTGGAGGACCACTGGCCTTCCATGTGCAAAGGATTCTGGGAGAATGGGTAGAGTTTGCATATTTAAAGACAGCTGTCAAAGGCAGGAAAGTGGGGTAGTAGTCCCTGGGGAAATGAGGGGTCCTAGCAGTGGGAGGAGCTCCCAATGTATTGAATGGAGTTGGGGGGAAGGGGGAAGGGAAATCCTTGTGGGGCTGGGTGGTGGCATTTGAAGAAGTGGATTTCCAGAAATGGGAGATCTATGTAAGGGGACTAAGGTAGAAGTTTCTTAAGGATCTGGGAAACTTTGATGAGGAATAACGTGTGCTTGAGAGAGCTGGGACCAGGCGTAGGTTTCCCATGAATTTCAGGTTTCTAGGAGGGGACTCCATGGTGTTACGGCCAGAGTGGGTTGCCTGGTGTTTGGGAGCTTCCAGGAAGGAGAACGCACTCTGGGGGACTGGGAGGGGAGATCTTTGGGAATTTGGAGGTTCTAAAACTAAGAAGTAGATCCTGAGGTGACCAGGAGTGAGCTTCCCAGGGACTTGGGAATTCCAAACATGAGAAACAAGTTTAGGACCAGGAGTGAGGTTTCTCTAGGGACTTGGGCATTTGGAGGAGTGAGAAGAGGGATATTGGTGAACCAGGAGAGGGCTTCTCAGGGGAGCTGGAGATCTCAGAAGTGAGAAGTGGATTCAGGGCCCAGAGAGGGGTTGCCCAAGGATTTGTGGGGTTCTCAGGGTGGGGTGTCAGTCGGAGAAGAGGCTGGCGAAAGACTTCCTCAGGCTGCGGATGGTCTCAGCTTTCACCTCGTCCTGGCTAAGGCTGGGCCTGGGCGGGGCTGGCTCTGGAAGGTTGAAGGCATTGGTCAGAGACTGGGATTTGCTAGAGAGAGACAAGGTGGAGGCATGGGAGGAAGGGGGGAAGAGGAAGGGAGGAGGGGGAGAGAAACATATCGTTACCCCAGGCCCGGCCCCAGCCCTGCCCCTCTGGTCCTGGGGCATGCCTGTGACCCTCCCACCCATCAGCATAGGCCTGGACCCTGATGGATTCTCAGGTGGGATTTGGGGAGCCCTGGTCCAGGATGGGAGCCCTGGGATCCAAGGTGAAGAAGTCTGGGATTAGTGGGAAGAGTCCCAGGCTGAATCTTCAATCTGAGCTAGGCTGGGAGGAGTGTGACAGAAAGGTGAAGTTGGGCAGGGAGGCTTCCAGTCTAAAGGTAAGGCATCCAGGAGGGAGGTGGGGACATCTTGGGACAAGGACAGGCTGGGAGGAGCAAATCTAAGGGGAGGGGGGACAGTTGGATGGGGCAGCTTTTGAGTTAAGGTGGGGCAGGTCTGGAATGGATCAGAAGAGGCAGACAGGATGGTGTGATGATTTGGGAGGAGACTGAGATGGACCAGAAGGATTTGGGGATAGACCAGAAAGGAGCCTACACCAGTGATTTTCAACTGTGTGCTGCAAAAGGCACACTGGTGTGCCACAAGAACTTTTAAAATATATGATACCTGACTATTTAGTCAGGGACACTGACCTCTTTCCCCTTAGATTGTCAAGTTAAAAAATGACAACAGCCACAACACAACAGTAGGTGTCCCATGTCAATGAATCAAAGTTATACCTATTTTTTGGTTAGATCAGCAAAAAAAAAAATACAATGTTTGGTGTGCCTCAGAATTTTAGTCAGTAATTTATGCATGCCGTGAGATGAGAAGTATTGAAATTCACTGGCCTAGGCTGTAGGAAAAGTATGAGGATGACTGGAAGGAGTGTGAAGTGACATAGGAGGACTGAATTTGAGGGGGGAGCAATTTGGAGTATTAGGTGGGAGGAGTCAGGTTGGGCTGGGAGGAGTCAGGGAGGATGAGTTTGGCAGGGAAGGCTCGGAGATGAGAGGAGGACTTGGTGGGTGGGGAGGTATGAAGGAGGGTCAGCAAGGTACCTGGGCTGGAGGAGGGGACTTTCCAGGGCCTACTGGGAAGACTCTGAAGTGAAATTGGGTTTTCTCTGGAATCGGACACCAAGTCTGGTACAGAGGGGAAAGGACCTGGGACGGAGGGCAAGAGCCTCTGTGGACTGAGAAGAGTGATAGTTTGGGGGAGGGGTCTGGCCCAGGCTGGAGAAAGCTCTAGACCCCTGAACAGGATCTGGGTCTGAGGAACTTGGGAGCTGGGGCTGCCCTCCTGGTACAGGAGCGTGTTTTGTGAGCAGCAAGGCAAGGGCTGCTGTGGGGTCCCCTTACTTGAGCTGGGGATGTGGGGGTCCCCCGACAGCAGTGGTGGCAGGTGGCGGCACATCCTGGCTAGGTTTCTGGGCCAGCTGTGGCTTGGTAGGACGTCCAGCAGGGCCAGGGCCACTGGGCCGTGGTTGCTGTGTGGTGGGTGGCCCAGTGCGGGGCATGGGACCCGCCTGGCTGGCCTGGCGGGTGGGGCCAGCAGGGCCTGGTGGTTTCTGGGGTGGACCCTGGCGCTGCTGACCACCTGGCGGAGCCCCTGAGGCCTTCGGTGGAGCCTGACCAGAGACAGATGTCTGACGGGTAGCCTGTGGGGGGCCTGCCTGGCGCTGGGGAGATGGGGAGGCAGGCGGGCGAGCTGCTGGAGGTGCCCCAGGTCCTCCTGCCACTGGCCGAGATTGGCGGCCTTGACCCTGGGTCAGTGGTGGGGCCTGGGACACAGGCTGCTGGGGTGTTGACGTGGGACTTGGTAGGCGCTGGGGCAGGGGGCTGCCAGTTGGAGGTCCAAGGCCTGAAAGGTGCTGCTGGCCCTGTGGGGGCGGGCGCTGCTGCAACGGAGGTCCCTGGCGTTGTGGGCCTGGACCCGGCTGTGGAGGGCCACCTGAGGGACAGAGAGAAAGAGTTCACATGTGAGAGGCAGCAAGTGCAGGGTAGGGGGGCTGCTAGATGGCAAGTGCCCAGGAAGCTGGCCCCTGACTTACCCTGTGGTGGGGGTCGTTGCTGAGCAGGGGGCCCAGAGGGCTGCTGTGAGGTCTGGCGGCCCAAGGGCAGGGCTCCTGGGGATGGGGCCTGCGGCAGAGGAGTGGAACAGGAAAGGTTAAAAATAGTTCCCAGCCAGTGGAGAATCAACCCATCAGAATAGCACAGGTTCCCTGCGTGCTGGGTGTTGTCTGTGTTTGTGGCTGAACTGAGGGGATGTCAGGTGGCTGGGTGGGGACCCCCAGGGGAGGGGTCAGCAGGCACTCAGGAAAGTCAGGGTAGCAGCTCTTTTATCAACTTTTGAAACAATTGCTTGATTGCCACCGCATGGGTAATGGCGACACCCTCAGCCTGCTGCTGATTGGCTCTGTGACACACACACAGCAGGACCAAGGGCTGGCCTGCCCACCACCAGCTGACCTGGCTGTGGGAGCCCCTGCCAGGAGAGGCATCCCGCTGCCGTGGCAAGGCCTGAGCCATCTTGCTGACCACGAGCTCTACGATGAGCTGCTTGTCCTCGTCTTGGTGGTCACCGATGAGCGGCATGGAGGAGCCCACCACCTGGGGGAGGACAATGGACCCGGTGAGGAGAGAGGCAGGAAGTGCACATGAGGGTGAATGACAAAGTGCTTTAAACTGGCAGAAGGCATGGCAGCTGCCAAGGAAACAAGCTTCAGTGTGAGAGGCACTTATTTGCAGTGTGAGGAAGGCTTATCTCCTACAAGGTGCTGAACAGCTTATGAGGTACTAGCAAATAAGGGCCTGCGGGCCAAATCCAGTCCGGCACCTGTTTTTGTACAGCCCCCGAACTAAGGGTAGCTTTTACATTTTTTAATGGTTAAAAAAGTCAAAAGAAGATTTCATGGCATGTGAAAATTATGTAAATAAACAAAGTTTTATTGGAACACGGCCACATTTTTAACAGTTGTCTATGGCTACTTTTGCAGAGTTCAGTACCTTCAATGATACTGTATAGCCCACAAAGCCTAAAATGTGCACTGTCTGGCTCTTGACAAAAAACACTTGCCAATCCCTGCTTTATAGTTTGTTAGGAGCTCTGTCCTTTATAAAGAACTTTGTGGTTCACGTGGTACTTCACAGTTTACAAAGCTCCTTGCTCTTTACAAGGGACTATGGGGTATATGGTGTGTTTAGACTTTAGAAAGTGCTTTGGAAATGGCACCAGTGTATATAAAATGCTTTAACATGTAAGAAGTGCTGCTGTTAACAAAGCACTCTAAATTATCAAGGCATTTTACAGTTCGCAAATTGCTGTACTGTTTACCAGGGGCACCATTGGTTACCAAAAGCTTTAGAATTTTGCAGGTGTTTTGTTTCAATAATAAGGACTGCCCCAGTTTACAGAGCTCCTTTTTATAGTGTTATAAAGCACTTGGCTATTCACCAAGAACATCCTACTTTATGAGGTACTTCATAGTACAGACTGCTTTAGTATCAACTCATACTCTACAAAGTTCTTTGTAGTTTACAAAGTGTGTTTCTGTTTGCCAAGGATCTGTCAGTTCACAGAACACTTTAAAAGTTAGTTCACAGAGCACTTTACATTTAACCAGTGTTTTGCTATTCACTAAGGATGTTCGAGATCACAAAGTAGTTGAGAGTTTACTTAGAATTTTGCCATTTGCCAGGGTGTCCCTGTTCGCAAGCACCTGACAGGTTACTAAGCATTTTGCCACTCGCTGAAGACGATCTGTGCCATGGAGTGCTTCCTGTCGTGCACCTGCTCCTCCCTCCGTGCCCCCACCAATCCCCGGGTGCTCCCACCTCAATGATGTGATCCCTTCCGTCCTTGCCATGCAGCGCTTCCACTGCGCAGATGTCCAGTCCCCCAAAAATCTCTGAGCATGTATCCACCCACAGCTTGTACCTGGCCATACATGGGGCAAGAAAACCTGTCAGTGCCTTGCCTGGTCAACCACACTCCCACCCTCACTTCAAATCCCCCGTGTGTTCAGGCCACCCACCTGTCAGACATGGCAATCTGCTCAAGCATTGCAGAGCCAGTGTTGGTCTTCCAGTTTCCTGATACTGATGTTCTCCTGGGAGATGAGAGAGAAGAGATTCTTGGGGACCTGAACTGCATAGGGCAGAGCAGAAGACCCCTACCTAGACTTCAGTTTTTCCACTCACATGTAGGCCTTGTAGTTCTGCCCAATCTTCTGGACGCGCACATCATATTTGGCGTCAATGAAGGGCTCGGCAGTGGCATACGTCTTGGTCAGTGCCACGACACTTGCAATGTCCTGGAAGTCATGCTGGTTGTCCACCTTGACCTGTGGGTAGGGTGAGGATTGGGGCCTTGGTGGACAGGGCAGCAAATGAGGGTGCCTCGGGATGGGGGCATGCATCCAAATAACACTGGTGAGCTGAGTACACAAAAATTCGGTGCACATACCAAAGGACTCATGCATGCACAATTCTGAGCCTACTGGCTTTACATGTACACACAGACATAAAGTTGGGTGTATATGACCCTGAACATGCTAAAAACTGTTGAATAGTCCATCTTAACTAGGTAAGTTGTATGGTATGTGAATTATATCTCAATAAAGCTGTGGGAAAACTGTGTGTATATATAGTATATGCACACAGACATAAAATCAATTGTATACATAATATACAAACAGAAGCACAGACACACTCCAACATAGAAATTACAAGTCTGCTTTTTACATATGCAGAGACAAAATTGGATGGAAAACATACAGGACCCCAAGACCCCCTGGATGTAAAAGATTATGTAGTGTGTGTTCAACACAGATGCACACATATACAGAAATACAATACTGTATACACTAACAAAATAACAGGACACATAAAACTAGCTGACTGCATGACAGAAAATTGGGCCAACAAAATATAAGAATATGAGGGGAAAAGATACAAATAGATAAAAACACCACAGGACACACAATCATACAGAATTACTGGTGTGTGCTGAATGCACAATATACATCTACATACATAAGCAAATGCCAGGAGCATACACCATTTACAAACACACAGGGACACACTCAACCCGGGGACTCACCTTGCCCATACCAGAGTGCGCATGCCCCATCTTCACAACCACGGGGTACGTTGTGCTGCTGAGCTGGTAGGGTGGAAAGCAGAGCATGGTCAGGGCAGGAGGGCTGATTGCCAGGGGTGGGGTGGTGCTGAGGGGATCCCATTCAGCAGGAGCCACATGAGGAGCCCTTTCCCAGAAGAGGCAGGTCAGAGGCAGGCAGGCAGCAGCTGGGGGTCACACAGCACCTCTGAGCTCATAATCGAACCCAGAGCCCTGTCTGCCTGTCCCTCCCTCCCCCACCTCCAGACTTCCTGCCCTTGCTTTCCCAGGCAGAGGCAAGGGTGGGGGCCTTTTCCGGAAAAGGGAAAGTTTGTTTATACAGTGACTGGATAATAGAGAAGTGATGTGTGGATGTGTGTGCATGGGGGTGTGGTGGTGAACATGTAGCAACTGGACCCCTCAGCCAGGCCTTGTATGTAAGCCTTGTCCACACGCATTCACAACCTAGACACACACAAACCCTCAAAACTCACCGTTACACAACCAAGCCCAGACATGCCCACGCATGTTGAGACCCATGAGATGGAGAGACCTGCAACCAACACAGGCTCCGGGGCACATCACACTCTCCAACTGCATAGATACCCACAGTCAGTCATGTGGCTAGCCTGGTGTTCACAGTGTGGGGTGGGAACCAACAGCATTTCTGGCCAGCCTCCTTGCCCAGCAGCACACACTCAACACTTTTGAGTGAAGGAACACATACAGCCCCCTCCCATCATCCAAATCCACACAACAGTTAGAGGGACACACACAACACAATATTACTCATGTAATTAATACAAAGACAACCCTCAGGGCACAACAATAGAAAGCAGAGGCATACACAACCCTGAAAGGCACACACAACAGAACTGGGCACATAGTCAACAGACACACATGCAACACCCTTAGACATACCCACAATAAACACAGAGACACACACTTTTGGGTACTCACAGAAACCACTGAGACCCACACCACTCCTGGGCACACAAAAAGTGTATCTAGGGACAGAACACACCTTGCCATATATACAAAAAGAGAGGCATGCACACAACCAGAGACACCACAACCCTCCTAAGCATACAGAGAACAGTCCTGGGTGTGTACACACACACATACTCTCATATGCTCGCATATTCAGGTGCAGGGATGCGTCAAGTTTCCCAACCCTGGGCAGGATCCAGGGGACCAGGTTGGGCGACTCCGGCTCCCTCATAGTGTGGAGGCACACAGGGGCACACCCTCCATCTGCTGTGCAGACAGCTGCCCCACGGGGTAGAGAGATGGCATTCCCGGAGGGGTGGCTGAGGCAGCAGTGGTTCCCAGTTCCCGACAGGCACAGGAAGCCCGCAAGCTCAGGGTGACCGATTGCCCTTAAGACATCACCCTCCCTCTGCACTCCCACCTTCCTCATTTCCCAAATGACTGGCGTCACTATGGGGCACTGAGAGAGGCACCGTGTTGGATGGGGGTTTACAAGGATCCTGCAGACAGAACTGTAGGGGAACACTGCAGAGGCGGTGGATGACGTAACACTCAGGCACACTCACAGCTCACAGAGAGGAGAAACATCTACAATTACATGTGCAACCTACCTGCTTTACAGAGGCAGACACTCAACTGCCAGAAACAATACTCAGGCTCAAACATACACCATGCACACACAACCTGAAAGGCACACAGGCAACCCTCAGGGGCAGAGACACAGCAGAAAGCCTAGAGAGCTGTGCAAGCACACACAGACACACACAGACACAACAGATTTTCTAGGCTCCTCTTTTTATAAACCCTCCTTTTTTCCTCTGGTCCTGGGCCCAAATACCACCCTGTGGACATGTGTATGTGTGCCTGCACATGTGTGCATGAGTGGAGCTCTGCACTCTGGGATCCTCTGGACAGACCTAGCCTTGAGTCTTGGCCTCTCCTCTTCCTGAAACCACGTGGGACCCCAGGAAATTTACTTAATACTCTCTGTACCTCAGTTTCCTGATCTGTACAAAGGGCACAATCAGGTCCAAACACTTGGTGTGCTGCGGAGATTACTAGGTGTCTGTTCTGCACACCAAGTCGGGCCCCATGGCCGCCCACCCTCACCCGGCTCCTCAGATGGTCACACACCCAGATGCTCTTCCATGAAACCCCACCAGTTTTTCAAAACCTGCACAATAACCTGGATCCACACAACCCCTCACATGTAGACAGTCAGCAAAACTCTGTCTGTGCTGACTCAGGTTTCAGCTGGCGTCAAAATCAGGGTCAGTGGGGGGCTGCATCAGGACTTTCCCTTCCCTCACTTCTCCCTTTGGCCCCCACCACTGACTTACTCAACCCCCTGTCTCATTCACTCTCACTCCCCCACTTTCACAATCAGCTTCTCCAAACTCCTGGTTTACGTCTTTCGCCCCCTCCTTTGTCTCCCCAACAGTCATTTCTTCACTCCCATTCCTGGGCAGTTCAGTCAATCCTTTTTCTCAGTTTCCTCATCTGCATAATCAGAATATGAACAGTCTCTAACTCACAGGGATATTGTGAGGAACAGATTAGTTATGTCGGGAAAAATGCTTAGCACAATATCTGGAGCACAGGAAGTCTGCATCCTCCAAAAGTGTTAGGTACTATTATAATTATTGCTTTAACATTTCTTGGTTAGCCAACATTAACAAGGAAGCAATCTGGATTGACTGAGAGATGAACTAACAAAGAGTTTAGAACAGTGCTTCATGTCCATTAAGCATTTCATAAGTGCTGGTAGTTTTTGTTGTGATGGTGTTGTTGTTTGGGTTAACCTCCCTGAATGAATCCAGCTTAATTAGAAAGAGGGCAATGGAGAGTGAAGAGAATTTACACAGACTTCAGGGCACAATACACAGTAAGTGCTCAGTAAGTGACTACTATCATCACTATCATCATTATTATTATTGGTCTGTCCTCCCTGAACAACTGAAGGACGTCAGTCAGCCTTCAGAGCCCTCTCCCAGGACCCTAGGGAAGAGTCAGGTAGCCTCTGGAAGCTGGCAGACAGGGACTGCCTCACCCCACCCCCTACCAGGGGCATGGTAGGGGAGGAGTTGGTGGGGAAGGGGCAGGACAGGATGAGAGGGTATCAGTTTTCTCCTGACTCACTGGTCTCTTTCGTCATCGTTCAACTCCCCCCTCCCCCCAATGCTCATTAATCCACCAGCACCTTCCCTAGCGTGCCAAGCCTGGGTTAAGATCCCGCCAGGGCCAGCTGGCATAAATTAAAATCCCAGCCATGCCCTGTGATCCTGGGAAAGTTCTTCAATTCCTCTATGCCTCATGTTTCCTCATCTGTAAAATGGGGGGAAAATGGCGCTTATCTCAGAGGCTTATTATGAGTTTTTTAAAAGTTGAATTATAGTTGACAAATATTATATTAGTTTCAGGTGTACATAATAGTGGTTCATTATTTTTACTCATTATGAAATGATCACCTTGACAATTCTAGTTAACTTTTGTCACCATACAAACTTATTACAGTATTATCGACTATACTCCCTGTGCTATACATTGCATCCCCATGACTTATTTATTTTATATCTGGAAGTCTGTAGTTCTCAATCCCCTTCACCTATTTTACCCACCCCGTTCACTCTCTAGCAACCACCAGTTTGTTCTCTGTATCTATGAGTATGTATCTGGTTTGGTTTGGTTGGTGTTTTAGATTCCATATATAAGTGAAATCATATGGTATTTGTCTTTCTCTAGCTTATTTCACTTAGCATAATAGTCCCTAGATCCACCCAAGTTGTTGCAAAAATTGTGACCTTTGTGAGATAAATTATGCTGAATGCCTGGTACACAGTTGGTGCTATATAAATGCTATTTGCCTGTGTTTTCTGAGCAGGGTTAAGATCCAGGCTCTGGCTCCAGGACACTGAGTTCAAATCCCAGTTGTGTCACCCATTGTGATCTTGAAAAAGTCAACTTAATCTCTCAGTGCCTCTGTTGCCCTGCATTGTATTCGTCCTCCGCTCGCCTGCTTGATCTCCCCTCCACTGCTTCTACTCGGTCTCCTCTCTGCCTCCCCACCCTTCATCCGAATGTCAGGATCTACCAGACAGGAATTTCAGTGTGTGCTTGGTATACAGTAGGTGCACAAGAAATGTTTTTTTCAAGAAATGAATTAATTTGGGCTTCATCCATGGGGATTGTGGGCGTGAGTGACTGGATAGACTATGGAGAGTTTGGAGACGTGAGGTGATTGCACTGGGGGAATCCTGACTCTAAAGCTCTCCATTGAGGCGCCTGCAAGGACTGGGACCAGACTTGGAGATGGGGGAGGGAGATGAGCAGGGCGAGGCCCAGGGGGAGGGGAGGGGGAGGCTCAAGCTTCTTTTCGGCAGCCGTCGGCCCGCCCCTTGGCCAATACTGACGGTGGGTGGATGAGTAATGCATCCAGGAAGCCCGGAGGCCTGTGGTTTCCGAACCGCTGCCACCCCCGCCCCTCGCGTGGACATTTATCCTCCGCCGCTCAGGCACTGCCGCCATCGCTGCAGACCCAGCGTCTAGAGAGGATACACCAGAGGTAGGCAGGGGCCTGGGCGGCCTCAGGGCTGGGCTGGAACTTTGCTGTTTCGGGACGTCTGGCCGCTCAGCCTGAAAGGCTGCCACCAGGACCCTGAGCTAGTCGAGGGGGAGAGGACGGGTTGGGGGTGGGGTGAGGCTGGAACTGCTCCAAACTCCTTCCAACCCCTGATATCCATCCCAACTCCTCCAAGCTCATGAGCCCTTACTACCACAGAGGCTTCCCAAATGGCTACCTCCCCTAAATTTCCTCATTGCCCCCCAGACCCCCTATACCCAAACCCCTGAAACTCCCCCAACTCCCCAGCTCCACCAGTAACTCAGATTCCTAAATCCTCAACTCTCTAGAAACCTCAAAACTCCGTCTGCTCCAAAATGCCTCTGGGATCCCCTCTTAAGCCCCCAGTTCTTCAACTCCTAAACCCCCAACCTCCTCCAAATTCCTCAGCCTCCTTCAACTTCCCAGCCTCCTCTCTCTCTCTCAATATGCACAGCCCTGAAACTCCCAACCTCCCCCCAGATTCCTACAGTTCCCCAAACCAAAATTCCTTATCCCCAACTCCTCTACTTTCTGACTTCCCAAACCCCACTGTCTTCAAACTCCCCCAGCCCCCTTTTCCCCAAATGCCACAACCCCATAATCTACCCACTTACCCAGTCCTGTAAACAGACTCCACAACTCTGAAACTCTCCCAGTCCCCTAGCCCCCTAAAATCCTCTGGGCTCTCAAATATCCACCCCCTTAAAAGTCCCCAAACTCCCCAACCCCTCTAGCCCAAGTGTGGCAGCCTAATCTTGTCTCTGGTGAGGGTGGAGCAGGATGGGGTGGAAGGCCTTGCCCAGGTCCTTGGATCAGCTGGGGTGGAGGCTACCTGACTCCTCCTCCCCACTCTTGCAGAACCCACCATGGCCCCCTTTGTGCCCCTGGCCTCCGGCATCCTGCTGTTGCTGTGTTTGACAGTTCCCAGCCTGGCCTGTACCTGTGCCCCACCCCACCCACAGATGGCCTTCTGCGGCTCTGATCTTGGTAAGTAAGTAGCCCACTCTGCTACACACTGTGCTTTACTTTCCCTCTCAGTCCAGTGGGGGTTCAGGATGCAGCGCACCTCTAGAACAATTCAGTTCAGCCCTGCCCTGACTCTGCTTTTGCCACACTGGTATTTTCGTTGGCTTCCTTTGATTGCTCCAGGCCCAGTCCCTCCTCTGGGCCTTTGTACTGGCTGCGCCCTCTGCCTGGTACACCCTTCTCCTCAGGTATCCTTATGGATGGCTGCCTCAAATGTGACCTTCCTAAAAAAAAGTTTTAAAAGATTTTTATTTATTTATCTTTAGAGGGGAAGGGAAGGAGAGAGAGAGAGAGAGAGAAATATCAATGTATGGTTGCCTCTCATGTATCCCCTGCTGGGAACTGGCCTGCAACCCAGGCACGTGCCCTGACTGGGAATCGAACTGTGGTTCGCAAGCCTGAGCTCAGTCCACTGAGCTACACCAGCCAGGGCAACCTTCCTAAAATTTTAACCCCTGTCCCCTAGTACTCCTGATTCCCCTTATCCAGTTCTGAAGTTCTGCATCACAGTTAATACCGTCTAACATGCCATAGACTTATCTATTTTGCTTGTGTTTAGCCTTTATCCTCCTGGCTAGAATGTGAGTTCCGCAAGGGAAGGAATTTCTGTGTCTTGTTCACTGTTGTGACCCTAACAACCAGAACAGTGCCTGGCATACAGCAGGCATTCCAAAATATTTGTTGAGTGAATGAACACATGATGACTATATGAAAAAGGCTTAAAGCAGTGCCTGGCAAAGAGTGAGCACTCAATGTATAGGTGAATCATTTAACAAATGTACAAATCTCTCAGTGTGTTGTCTGGCATCCTATTTAAGTATGTGCTTTGCTAGTATGACTGTTATGATTGTTTTTACTGGTTCACACAGTCCCTTTGACTTATTTCTTCCTCTCCTCTCCTGCAGTCATCAGGGCCAAGTTCATGGGGACAGCAGAAGTCAACCAGACCACCTTATACCAGCGTTATGAGATAAAGATGACCAAGGTATTCCGCCTGCCCCTTCCTCAGCAGTTCCTAACATCTCCCTGTGAAGAAAAAGCCAAAACCCTCTGTCCATCAGTTGGGAGGAAGTTATTAGTTGTGATCTCAGGGTACTATATGAAGAAAGTGGAGTGGAAGGATCATGTCAGTAAAAGATACTCTTCTTACCCATCAACAGATGTTCAAAGGGTTCAACACCTTGGAGGATGCTGCTGACATCCGGTTTGTCTACACCCCGGCCATGGAGAGTGTCTGTGGATACTTCCACCAGTCCCAGAACCGCAGTGAGGAGTTTCTCATCGCTGGTGAGGCTCCGCCCCCTAGTCCTGGGCCATGCTACCTGTCCCTCAGATGCTGCAGGGCAACCCTGACTGGGCAAGGCTCTGAGGGAAGGGTCCCCATGGAAATGGGGACCACCCCAATTTCAGCCTACCAGAAGGCCCCCAGCAGAGTCTGTACTCCAGGGATGCCAAGCAAGGCCACCCTGCCAGTCCCCCACCCCCTGCCCTAGCCAGTCAGAAGCTGCCTGTTGTTCCTTCCCCAGGACAACTGTGGAACGGGCACCTGCACATCACCACCTGCAGTTTCATTGCTCCCTGGAACAGTTTGAGCCCCGCTCAGCGCCGGGGCTTCACCAAGCTCTACACTGCTGGTTGTGAGGAATGCACAGTGAGTGTTTGGGCCCTGCCTGCCACTTGGGGAGGGTTCCTTGGGCTCTTCCCTAAACCATGGTTTGTTTCTCGCTCCTTCTGATATTCCTTATCCCAATGACTGCTCCCCAAACCTTTGGGTTACCCCTGATCTTCCTTGCTGTTCCCTTAAACCTAAGACTGTTCTGGACATTCTGGTTGTTCCTTTGCCCTGTGCCTCACACCTGGGGATTCACTGTTCTAGCTGCTTTCTGTCCCTCTAACTCTCCCTTGTGACTATTCTGTAGTGCTGATGTTTGTTCCTGACCTCCCTGGGTTTGTTTCTTGATTCTCTAGAATGTTCTCCAAGAAGCCAAAACGCTGTTCCCCACTGACTATCTGAGCCCCACAGCTCCTTCCTACATTTAAGTTCTCCATCTACCAGCTATTCCCTGTTACTGCCAGTTGTTCCCTATCCTATGGGATAGTTCTCAGGAGACTCACCTGACTGATCCCCACAAGTGTCCCCAACCACCAAGAAACTGATCCTTTCACTGGATTACTGTCACCTCGTCGAGTCCAGTGACTATTCCCTAAGTGGGAGGAACTGTTCTTGAGTCTGTATCCAGGCAGATATGGCTCAATGATGAGTGCTGGGGTGGGGGAAAGTTCTCCATAGGGGACGCAGGGGGAGGAGAAGCCCTCAGAGATGTGTCTCCCTCCCCTCCTCCAGGTGTTTCCCTGCTCATCCATTCCCTGCAAACTGCAGAGTGACACTCACTGCTTGTGGACGGACCAACTGCTCACAGGCTCTGACAAGGGCTTCCAGAGCCGCCACCTTGCCTGCCTCCCACGGAAGCCAGGGATGTGCACCTGGCAGTCCCTGCGCCTCCGGACTGCCTGAATCCTGCCCCCAGCAGAAGCCAATACCCACACAGTATTCATCCCCTTTCCCACTCCTGTCTTTGTTTCTTCAAGACAATGAAATAAAGAGCTACCACTCAGCAGGCAGTGTCCCTGTGTCGTGTCTGGGAACAAACCCATATCACGGATGACCTGGTGGGAGCATCCTGGGACAGATGCTGAGGGGATAAGGGGTGCAAGGTATTGTGGCTTTTCATATTAAAAACAAAAAGTCTCTGCCCATCGGTTAGGAGGAAGTTAGGTGTGATCTCAAGATGCTATATGAAGAAGGTGGAGGAGGAGGGTCATGTCAATAAAAGAGACTCTTCTCCTTATCCATGAACAGGTGTTTAAAGGGTTTAATGCCTTGGGGATGCCCCTGACATCTGGTTTGCCTACATCCCAGCCATGGAGAGTGCTGTGGATACTTCCACCCGTCCCAGAACCACATAATTCTCTCCGTTGACATTGGTGATCTGCAATGTCAGTAATTTAACCCGTGTTATCAAATACAGCTTATTGGATAATCTCTCTACTCAAAACTTTAAAACATTTCATTAGACTAATTCATAAATCCTATTTGCATGGGGCTCTGTAGTTCCTAAATTACCCACTGCTTGACAAATCACTACCTCATCGGCAAATTCCCCTATTCACAAATCCCTCACTGAGAAATGCCTGATCAATTGGCTAACAGCTTTCCTCTCCTCGGGCATTGTCCTGACGTCATCCAGGGAGGATGTCCCTGCCCCATCCAAGCCTGTGGGTGTTATTGTCCCCATCCTTAGGTTTTGTACTGTGAGTCTGACTTGAGCAAAAGGGGAAAGCCCCAGGGTTCCCAACCCCCCAGGCCCCACATAAGCAGCCAGGGAGTCTGGGAGGGGGAGGAGCCTTGGCCTCCCCTCCTTCACTATGGCCCCGGGGGGAGGTTCCTTGGAAGTGGTTGTTTGGGGAAAAGGAAAGATGGGCAGAAGGTATGACCTGGAAATCCCTTTCTCCCCCTTCTCCTACCTCTCTTCTCATCACTCTTCTGACCAAGTTTGACAGAAGTGAAGTGCAGGTAAGGTTTCAAAATCAAAAGCAATCAAGTACATCAGCCTACACATCTCTCCATATCTCCTTCTACACGGCGGCCTCCTCGCCAACACTGGGGCCTCTAGACCAGAGGCTCACATTTCTGGTTCATCTTCGTCCATAAGACCTGAGCAAGGGATCCTCCCAACACTCCTTTCTTTAGGCTTTCCTGCTCCCACAGCTGAGTCCAGGCCCCTCTGGGCCCTTTCCAGTTCCTGGCTCTTGCCTCTTAAACCCCAAAGGTCTTGATTTAAGTGAGGCCCAGAGGAACCAGAAATTCTGATCGGTACAAACATTCAGTGGAATACTCAAGTGACCTGTTGATCTGAGTCTGCTTGAAAAAAGTCTCCACTATGTCTTTTTTGCTAAAAGAAAGGACCCCCAAATTCCTTCCCACTGGACTATCCACTGCTCCTGCCAATAAGAACCCAGGTCTCCCCCAGGGTATTCTGGATCTCCCAGCATGGGCCCCTGGTTCCTCTGTGGTCCTGTCCTCTTGCACTATCTGAGGGCTCAAGATATGTCCCAGATGAGGATGGATGGATTTTAAGAACTCAGTGTTTATCTGCTTGAGCAGGGGACACCCATTACAGTAACAATTTCTATGTCAACATCTATACCTTGGTAATACTTTGGGGGGGGGTCTGAACCCTAGCTACCAAAAGGAGTAAGTGGCAGCCTCAGTGGTGGGTATAACTGTAAGGGAAGGGCCTGGGCCCTGGTTTGGCCCTTGTGGCTACATCACTCTTGCCTCAACTGCCTGAAAGAGCTTGGCAGTTCCTGATAGTTCACCAAACCCTAGTACCAAAAGCTGCCTGCACTCTTGTGCTGTTTGTTCCCTGAGCACAGTACCAGTTCCCCGAGCCCCCAGCCATTTTAACCCCTGGGAGGAAGATGACATAGAAAGTGGTGGTGAAAGGATGGAGCCCATTGGGAAGGCTATTGTCCTGCCAACCTGCCCACTTTCGGGTGGTGCCCTGGATCAAAACACTAATGCTTCAAGGCAAGGCGGACCACCAGGATGTACTCTACTGCAGCCCTTTCACAGAGTCCAGGGCAACATACAAGGCCATCTCTCCCACACCCCGGCAGGAGCTCCTGGCAGGGTATCTGTAGTCCTGAGGTCACTATATCTCCCCATCACACTTCTAGAAACCCCACTACAGTGAGTAAAGTAAGTTACCCTCACTCCTACTCCAGCATTCCGTGTGTCTGAGAATCTCTGCTTGGGAGAGACCCTGATGGCTGAGGGGAAGCACATGGGGGTGACGGCCCTGTGTGTGAGGTGTTCAGCATGGGGTCCAGCTCAATGGGTAGCTGGGGGCTGGCCTTTCCCTCAGGCAAGCCTCAGTACTTCTCCATAAAAAATGGGCTTCATAGTCCCTACCCAGAATCCTTCCAAGGTCTGTGCCAGGGTTGGAGGAGGATCCATGGGTGTATTTACCCCTCAGTAATTTTTTCAAGTCAAAACATGAATGTCTCCTAACAATAACTTCATGTGTAATATTACTAACAGTGATTCGATTTCTAGATGGGTAATGTAGTATAATGATCATAAGAGCATGAATGTTGGAGGCAGGTTGCTTGTATTCAAATCCTGCCTCTTCCATGTATTAGCACTGTGTCCTTGGGGAAATCACACTACCTCTTTGTGCCTCAGTTTCCACATCTTCAAAATAGGGATAAAAATGCCTAACTCATAGGGACAATGTGAGCATTAAATGAGGTCATACATGTAAACTGCCTGGAACAGTGGTGGCCACATAGCATTAGGAGTATTAATTATTACTAGTATGATAAATATAATGTAATGTATAACTTTGCAAATAGTGTTTACAATTAGGAATGATACCTTATAATATTGGAAATAACATATAATATCAGTAGGAATAACTTAGTGCACCCTGGAAACCTTAGCGTAATTCATAATCCTGATAATCTCTCCCACAGATGTTACAAATATTTATTATATTCATTTGTTGGTTTTTTTTAGTTTTATTTTTAGATTTTATTTATTTATCTTTAGAGGGGAAGGGAAGGAGAGAGAGAGAGAGAGAAATATCAATGTATGGTTGCCTCGCCTGCATCCCCCGCTGGGAACTGGCCTGCAACCCAGGCACATGCCCTGACTGAGAATCGAACTGTGATTCTTTGCTTCGCAGGCCTGCGCTCAATCTACTGAGCTACACCAGCCAGGGGCTCTTTGCTGTTTTTGTTATAGTGATTCTTGTACACTGTTTCCCAGTGTGCAAATCCTGCCACTGAAAAATACCAACATTTTCAAGACTTCTAAGGACCACCCCTCCCCTCAGTGATAATGTTCCCACTACGCAGTGTTTGCTATGGATGAAAAACTACATTTATAAATCTCTACTCTCACCAAGACTACAGGTGACAAACCTATAATGCCTTAGGAAATCTTTCCTTTAATTAAAAAGTCCCCTCTCCTGACTGTACAAACCCCTCCTTTCACAAATACTCCACTAACAAATACCTCTGTTGAGCTACCTCTGTATCCATAAATACCTCTTTGACATATCCATATTGATAACCCCTGTTGACAAATCTCCCTATTCACAAATATCCAGCAGCAATCTGTCACCCCTGGTAGACTCCAGTGACAACTATCTCTCTTCATAATTATCCATCCATTGGCATATCCCCTAGTAACTACCTGGTTGACCAATTTCTCTATTCAGAAATGTCTTTCTAAGATATAATTTCCATTGACAACCTCCACTGACGAATCTCCCTATACATATATCTTGATCCACTGGCATATCTCCCCATTCAGATATGCCCATTAAAGTAATCCTATTGATGACTTAATTTGTCATATCTTCCCATTCAGAAATACCCACCATTGCTGTCTATCTCATTGATAAGACTGTTTAAAGTTCTTTCCATTCATAAAACCCCATCCACCCATCCATATAGCCCCTATTGACTGACACATCACCCTATCTTTAGATACCTAATTAGAAAATCTCCCTGCTAGAACAGGTCCCTAATATATTACCCCCTATGTGGAAACATCTCTCCCTCGCCCCTAATTACTGATGAAGAGGTAGATTTCTATAAGACCAGCTTTTTATTATTTTTTTAATTGATTTGAGAGAGGGAGGAAGGGGGAGAGAGAGAGAAAGAGAGAGAGAGAGGGAGAGAGGGAGAGATTCTGCTTTGTTGTTTCACTGATTTATACATTCATTAGTTGCTTCTTATATGTGCCCTGATTGGAGATCAAACCCACAACCTTGGAGTATTGGGATGACATTCTAATCAACTGAGCTACCTGGCCAGGTCTGACCAGCCCCTTCTTTTTATGAGCAGCGACTGACACCTACATCTCACTATCCAGTCCCAAACACCTCCTATACCATATCAGTAAAATCTGAGGACCAAATCCAATTATACTGTAGAGCCCCAACCACAAGTTCTGTCTGGATATGGGAGTGAAGGTGGAACTTAAAAAAAGATTAGTCAAAAGTCTGCATAAGAAGCTGTTAGAACTCCAGACTTACTCCCCAACTACCAATCCTTACTTTGATAGAAGGCTAAAGGTTTGATCCCTTGAAAGAGTACAATAGCAGGTTCATGTGGGCAGAAATGTCCAGGCTGCACCTCCCTGTTGTTGACTATCCATCACTGAATTTGGGCCTCCTGCTGAACCTTTGTGGAGAGCAACAGCTCCAATGGATAGAGGTGGAGCCGTTGATAACAAAGGCCCGGATTCAATGTCTTTTGCCCCCACCACACACTAAAGGGGCCTTCCCCTGACCCTAGGCCTCTTGAAAGAAGTAGTATTAGATGGATGCTTTCTTAACTCTTTTCTGGTTGGGGGTGAGCTACGCCCCGCCCCCACCATACCCCTTAGGCCTCTGCCATGAATCCTGCCTTACTGCTGGTCCCTGCTTTGCTCCTAGCTCTGTCTATGACCACCCTTAGGGCAGGCCTTTGGGTGCTAGCTACCACATCCCATTGCTGTTTATTGTAACTCAGACATGGATAAGTCTGGGCAGACCTCAGAGAGGCCGCCAACACAGGGGCTCACAGTGAGGTTCCAGAAGGGCAGATAAAACCCACTGAAGTAGTAGAGTCTGGCAGGGAGGTGCTCTGAAAAATTATTTTTTTTCAGGACTCTTAGGGATGGAGAAAAATCTTATATACCTGAACTCCAAAGAACCTCCGGACATGTTTCTCCCACCCCTAGTCCTTGTGGTTTAATTCCTGGGGCACATCCTCCTCACTGAGACCATGAAGCATTATGAGTTCAAATCACCAGGATACCCTGAACATCCCTTCCCCGCACCTGTCTCCTCATCAAAGTATAAGCTCCTGACCCAGTTCTTGCTGAGGGAATAGGGTGGGTCTCTGAAAATCAAATGCTACTAATGTGATATGATACTCAGACCCCAGACCCTCACCACATAAATGTTCCTTAGATTCAGTGTCCCTCTCCCTTTCCTCCCTTCATAGACAATCAAGGTTTCTAAAGGGGTTCGCAACTTCTGGTTCATGGAAGTACCCAAATATAAAGAACAATGTAGACCCAGCCAGGTAGCTTATTTGCTTGGAACATCATCCCATATACCAAAAGGTTGTGGGTTCAATCCCCAGTTGGTGCATGGATGCAAGGCAACCAACAGATCAATGTTTCTCTCTCGTGTTGTTGTCTCTCTCTCTTTCTCTTCCTCTCTTTCTAAAATCAATTAAAAAAACATATACTCTGGTGAGGATTTAAAAAAAACTGTTTAAAAAAACAGTGTGGTTATGTCTACACACCCACCAAAACAGCTGTGGTGACATTTACCAGGAGAGGTTCCCCTTTAGGAATTCCTCATCACAGGTCAGCCAGCCTGTCCTTACCTTACATGAACTCTTCATCCTCAGCCCTCCTGTTCCAGCCCTGGAATAAAGTGTCCCCTTCCTGGGGCATTGTCCTTCAAAGTGCCCCCTGCCCCAGGACACTGCGTTTCCCAATTTCAGTCAACTCAGCTTATTCTGTCCCTGATTCATAGTGTCCTGAATCTTTCATACTGTCCACTTGGCAAGAATCAGTCTAACTTAGCCAATGGACATCTAGTCACACTTTACTGACCATCAGGACATAGCATCTGTCCCCTCTAGGCTCTTTGAAGGATGGGAAGCTGCACTTCAGGGAACGAGTGGTGTATCTTTAGAAGTGGCTCAGGGAGGAGCACATTGGAGAGCTTTTAAATATCGAAAGGAACGGATACCACTGGGTCTTGAATGTGCCCCTCAGGTAATCCTGCAGGCATGGTGTTAGCCCTTCTCTGTCCTTTCTGCTCCTTGCTTCTGTTTGCCAGTTTCCACTTCTACTCCTTGTGCCCTGCTCCCTATTGCCTGCCTCCTGTTTCTTCTCCTGGTTCCATATTGCTCTCTGTCCTCCTGCTCACCCATCCTTACTGTCTTCTTTCCTCCCTGCTCCCCAATCCTCCCTGTTTCACCATTTGCTACTCCTTCTACTGTTCCCTGGCTCCTCTGTTCTTCCTTAGTCCCTGCTGCCCTTCTTTTCTAAGAGCAGAAACTATGAGGAGAAGCATTTGGAGGGCAGTGCTCTGCCCAATCACCTCCAGATGCTTCCCTGCCACCCTCTCAAAGCCACATACCTGGATTCAACCTTGCAGTATCCATGGAGGGACATCCGCTTGGCTGAATGCTGGTGAGAACATGAAGCCATGAACTTGGCTACCTTTGCTGGTAACCCAATATCTGCTATTGAATTTCCAGGTACAACAGGCTCCTACCTTAGACACACACTTTTACTTAGTCACAGTGAGCTGGAAACTGTCTACCTTCCTCAAACTCCTAAACCTCCCTAAGCCCACTAACTTCCCCCAATTGTCCCCTCAAGCATCCCAAAGACCATCAACTTCCAACTGTGCTGAGGAATCTATCTGGTCATATTCTGTTTCTTGATCTGGGTACAGGTGACAGGAGTATGTTCACTTTCTGAAAATTCAGTAAGCTGTACACTTATGATGTTTCCTTTTCTGGACTTCTTATATCTCATTGAAATTGGCCCCTCAAAAGTAAGCTTCTCACCCTATGACATATCTCTCCTGCCCCTTCCCTCATTTCCTTACTCACTCCTGCCCTCTCTGTTTCACACAATAATGGCATCCCTGACCCCAATTCTGACCCCAAAGCACCCTCTCTTTCCTCATTGCACAGGGACCATGAACCTTGGGCATAGAGAAGGAACTGGATTCAGAAAGACCTTGGCATTGGACTACACCTGTCACATCATGAACCCTCTTTAAATATTTGCTGAGAAAATCATCAGGCATGCAGGCATCAAGGGAGGTGAAGTCCCTATTGCCACAGCACCCACTACCCCTAGGTCTACACAACCAGGTTGATGTAAGCAGATCACCAGGCTATGGAAGCTGAGTCACAGAGAAGTCAAAGTGTGCTTAATAAGTGTCCTCCCATGCACCCCCACTCCTAACTGGTGACAATTTAGACACACTGAGCTAAACAGCCCTGAGGACTTCTTGGTGGTCTGCAACCTGGGTGGGAGTAGATGTGGTAGTGGGGCCAGAGTCCTGATAGTGTCTCCCACCACATAATGGAGGCTAAGCAACCTTCCCATCAGAGCTTCAACGTACAGTGTAGGGAGAACTGCTTCTCCAAATCCAGGCCTAGCTTTTGCCCCTCCATGCTGACATTGAGTTGGGGGTCAAAGAGGAAGTAGGGGTGGCAGGCTGGCTTGCAGGAACTCTGATGCCTTTGCCACCACCTGCCCCTACTATCCACCATTAACTGTCTTCTTCCTGGCCTCTGAAGTTCTGTTCTTTGTGTCCTGGACAAAAATAGCTTCTATACAGCTACAGAAGAGTGAGGAGGTGCAACTGCTCTACTAGATATCAGGTATTGATGAGAAAAATATAGTTATTAAGAGAGTACTGCATTGGTACAGGTATAGAGAGAGTAACCAGTAGAGTAGAACAGAGTCTAGAACTTGCCCCATACATATATGAGATTTCAGTATATGACAGAGGTGGCACAGCAAATCAGTGGGGGAAAAAAGTTGCCTGTAAGGAAACAGATGAAGCTGGATCCATACCTACCTCATACTATATATGAAAGTCAATTCCAATGAATACATGTAATAAAGATATTTGTTAAGAGTGCTACTTGCTTGCCATGTTGAGACTAGTATTATGTAAGTGAATGGACATGATGGCCCTTCTGCAATACACATAGAAAAGTGTTAAAGAACATATGTAATAAAGATGTTTGTAAGAGTGCTATAAAAAAAAAAAGAAAACCAATTTCAGACAGATGAAGAATTTAAATGTCAAAACCAAAGCTTGCCACTTTTATTGACTACTAAATTTATTTGTGCAAATAGATCTATTTCTGGACTTTTAATTTTTCTTCCTTTAGTCTGTCAGTTCGTCTACTCACGTGTCAGCATCATACTGTTGAAATTAGAGAAGCTTCACACAATACATATTTCCTGGCAGAGGCATTTAACCCCCTGTAGGCTGGTATGACTAACCCCCCTGCTCTCGAATTCAAGGTTTCCCTGACTGTTGTTGCAGGGTTTTGTTTCCATATGAACTTTAATATTAATTTGTCCAGGTGCAGATAAAAGTTTATAGGTATATTTTGGAGGGTTGCATTACATTTTTGACTTATAAATTAAGAAGGGGAACTGACATCTTTGTGATGCTAATTCATCCTGTCCGAGAACAAGGAACAACTTTCTGTACTAGTCTACCTTTGTATCTTCCGGGAGTGTTTTAAGCTTCTCCTCATATAAGTTTGCATAGCCCTTATTGACTTTAGCCCCAAGTATTTTATCTTTTTTTCTTTTGTTATCATACGTGGGGGCTTTCTCCTCAATTATACATTATATCTGATTATCTGTGCATGTGAAAACTACTGATTTCTGCATTTTGATTTCACATTCTGTTACTGAATTCTCTTATTGTTTGAATTAGCTTTATTATTGGTTGTTTGGGAGATTTACAGGTGTACTATCATATCATTTATAAACATACTTTTATGTCCTCTTATCCATTCTTGCAACTATACTTGGTTTTCCTAATCTAACCATATTGGTCTAATATCCCTAATTACAATATTGAAAAGGATTGGAAACAGTGGGCATTGTGTCTTGTTCCTGATCTTGATGGAAATGCCTTCAATGTTATGCCATTAGGTTGATAACTTTAGGGTTGACGAATACACATTTTATCATGTTAAGAAGGAATCAGTTGATTTGTATTTTTGATTGATTTTTATGAGAATAGGTGTTGGATTTTGTCAAAGGTGTTTAAAATATTTACAGAAATGATCATATGATTTTCTTCTTAGATCTATTCCCAAAAGTAAATCTACTTGGTCATGCTATATTATTTTTTAATGTAATTTTGAATTCATTTACTAATATTTTACTTAGAATTTTAATATTGGTATTCATTAATAAGAATGGTCTATGCTTTCTATGCTATAAATGTTATAATTGCTTTAGTAAATAATGTGGAAGTTTCTCTTCATTTTTTGTTCTCTAGAACAATTTATGTGGCATTGGGATTAACTGTTCTCTAACAATTTGGTAGAATCTCTCTGTGAAAACATCTGGGCCTGATGCTAGTTTTATAGGGTAGTCCCATAATAACTCTATTTTTTTAATGGAAATTGGACCACTAAGCTCCAATGGAGTCAAGTTTTGTTAACTGTATTCCATAGAAAATTTTATCTGATATTTTATCCGATTATTTATGCCTTTTAGTATTTTGACTTTTGGAATCATGCTAATGTCTTACATCTAAAAATATAAAATTAGCCCTGGCTGGTGTAGCTCAGTGGACTGAGCATGGGCTGTGAACCAAGAGGTCACAGGTTCAATTCCCAGTTGGGGCACAGGCCTGGGTTGCAGGCCAAGTCCCCATCGTGGGCCATGTGAGAGACAACCACACATTCATGTTTCTCTTCCTCTCTGCCTTCTCTCTAAAAATAAATAAATAAAATCTTTTAAAAATATAAAATTAAATCAGTATAGTTAAGGAAGAAATTAAAATTTAATACAAGGAGAAACAATCTACATTTGAACTAAAATAACATAACCATGCTGAATGAGAAATAACATGAACAAAAACCAAGTAACTCTTGAATGCAGTACTTTGGCTGTATATCCTCCTCTGAAGACATAAAAAGGGCAAACAAGTCTCAAGCTGTACCTTACTAGGTTTGTTTTTCACAGAGGTATGGGCATTGAAAGTCTAAAAATGCTTTCTGCACACTGTAGGATTGATTGAGCAAATAAGTAAATATATGGATAATGTTGAAGGCTAGGGTTCTCACTGTTAGAGAAAAGAAATAGAAATATAGAATGGGAAAAGGCTAGAAGGAACCCTGACATGTGTTAAATTAGAATTGGAGGTATCAATATGAATATACTTCATATGCATATATTTGAAATTTCCTGGCTCTGTACAATGAAGGAGCCTAGATGCAAGGACACTCCAGTAGCAATGAGTACACCTAGTTGCCATATCTTGGCTTTGAAATACCATCATCCTAGGGCTGAAGCTGGGAAAGAACAAGATATGCCTGGAGGTGATATCAGTGAAAATGAGAGAGTAAGGGCCTATAAAAATCCTCTCCTTCATAAAATTAATGAGAATACCAGCAAAAATAGTCAAAATCATTTTTTTACAACTTTGAAAATTGACCTCAGGTTTTTTAAAGGCTTTATTTATGTATTTTTAGAGAGAGGGGAAGGAAGGGAGAAGAGAGGCAAAGAACTACCGATGTGTGGTGCCTGTTGCATGTTCCCCAATGAGAACCTGGCCCACAACCCAGGCATATGCCCTGACTGGGAATCGAACTGATGATCCTTTGGTTTGCCAGATGGTACTCAGTCCACTGAGCCACACCAGCCAGGGCTTGAGCATAGGTTTCTAACAATTAAAAATATGCCTGAATCTCAGTAAGAACAATAAGTTTTGTGGCATTTGAACTTACCCTCTTCCCATTCCTTCTCCCTACCTCCACAACAGCCTTGAAAATCAAGAGCCTTGCAATCCTAAAGTAAACCATCAGCTTAGCAACCATAGAAGAAGACAGAATAGGTTGAAGTCCCTTCAAAGTTCCATTCTCAGAGACCTATTCTTCATTTGGACCATCTGGTACTTTCCTAGAAAATTCCACTCACAGGATTTGTCTATTTGACCTGACTCAGAGTTCACCTAGTTTGAACTGACCTCACTCAGAGTTCACCTAGTTTGAACAGCTTTGCCTGAGGGTGATTTTTAGAAACAATTAGCAGCAATTGTTTAACATAGCAGGTGCTTGAGGCAGTGATTACAGCTATGACAAACAAGGAGCTGACCAAAAAAAAACCTAACAGAAAAGTTGAGTAATACAATCTCCATATGAGGTTTTAAAAAGCTCTGACATATTCCTGGGAATATAGAAAGCCATAAATATGCCTAAGACTGTGTGCATGCCCAGGCACTCTGCCTGACCTCCAGGCTCAGCACAAGTACTAAAGGCTAAGGCAAAGTTGTAAGCTATTTACAACATGCACAAAGGGCCCATCAGCAAAAGCTTGGAGACTTATTGATTCTATGTGTTTAAAGAAATACCTGTCCTCCCTGGCTGGTGTAGCTCAGTGGATTCAGCACGGGCCTTCAAACCAGACGATTGCGGTTCGATTCCCAGTCAGGGCACATGCCTGGGTTGCAGGCCAGTTCCCAGCAGGGGATGCATGAGAGACAACCATACATTGATATTTCTCTCCCTCTCTCCTTCCCTTCCCCTCTAAAGATAAATAAATAAAATCTTTTAAAAAAAGAAAAAGAAATACCTGTCCAATTATTAGCCGACCACTAAACTAATGGAGCAGAGACTTCAGTGGTTACATATGACAAAGAATACACCTTACATAATTAGTTCAGGAACATCACTAATAAAACAAAGAGCAACAAAAACCAAACCCCTCAGATAGAGAAGAGTCTCATTTCCAGAGTTGCCACATTATATTATTTAAAATGTTAAGTTTTCAACAAAATTTATGAGACATGCATAAGCAATAAAATATGCCCCAAACACAGAAAAACAAGGCAATCCATAGATACTAGGCTTCCCTGAGGAAGCCCAGATGTTAGAATAAATACACAGACTATAAATCAGCTATTTAGAATATTTTCAAATAACTAAAAAAAACCTGTCTAAAAACTAAACTTTTAAAAGTATAAAAATGGTGTTTTAACAAATAGAGACTAATCAATAAAGAGGTATAAATTATAAATAATAGGATTCTGGAATTGAAAAATACAATAACTAAAATGAAAAATGAGGCTCTCAACAGTAGGTTTGAGCTGGCAGAGGAAAGAATCAGTGAACTGAAGATAGGGTATCTGAGATTATCCAATCTGAGGAACAGAAAAAAAATAAACAAAATTAAGAGAGCCTGAGAAACCTGTGAAATACAATAAAACATACCAGTGCACACATATTGGGAGTCCCAAAAGGTGAGAGGAGAGAAAAAGTGCAATAAAGAATCCTGGATGGAACAAATAGCTGAAAACCTCCCAAATTTTATAAAACTATTAATCTATAAATCCAAGAAGCTCACTGAACTTAATTCAAGTAGGATAAACTCATAGAGATCTACATCTAGATGCAGCATAAAAAAACTTATAAAGGCCAAGGACAAAGAGAGAAGTGACTCATCACAGTCAAGGGACTCTCAGTAAGAACAAAAGCCTTGGAGGCCAGAAGGCAGTGAACATACCCAAAGCACTGAAAGAATTCTATAACCTTCAATACAATACTTCAAAAATGAAGGAGAGAGATTGAGAAGTACAGATTGGTAGTTACAAAATAGTCATGGGAATGTACAGTACAGTATTGGGAATATAGTCAGTAGTATTTTAACAACTGTGTATGGTGCCAGTTCAGTGCTGAAAATATCAGAGGGAACACTTTATAAAGTATATGATTGTCTGATCACTATGCTGTACACCTGAAACTAATACAAAATAATATTAAATGTAAACTGTAACTGAAAAAAATTTAATGTAAAAATATGAAGGCGAAATCAAAACATTCACAAATAAACAAAAACAGAGATAATTCATCACCAGCACATGTCTACAAGAAATACTAAGAGAGTCCTTCCAGCTGAAATGAAATGACACTAGACAGTAACTTAAATTCACATGAAGAAATAAAAAGTACCTGTAATATAGAGGTAAATATTTAAAAACCAGTATGAATGCATTTTTGTGTGTAACACATTTTTCCTCTAATTTAAAAGCCTACTATATAAAGCAATAATTAAAAGTCTATATTCATGGGTATATGTTGTATAAAGATATAATTTGTATGACATCAATAGCACAAAAGAGTAATGAGGAAATAAAGCTACAAACAGGAAATTTTAAAATACAGTTGAAATTAAATTAGTATTAATTCAAGTGAAAATGGTATAAATTAAGATTGTAACTGTAATCCCCAGGGAAACTTCTAAGAAAATAATTTTTTAAAATATTTTATTTATTTTTCCTGGCTGGTGTGGCTCAGTGGATTGAGTGCCAGCCTGTGAACCAAAGGGTTGCCAGTTCTATTTCCGCTCTGGGGCACATGCCTGGCTGCAGGCCAGGTCCCTATTGGGGAGTGTGTGAGAGGCAACCACACATTGATGTTTCTCTTCCTCTCTTTCTCCCTCCTTTTCCCACTCTCTAAAAAATAAATAAATAAAATAAAATTAAAAACATTTTACTTATTTATTTATTTTTAGAGCGAGGGGAAGGAAGGGAGAGAGGGAGAGAAACACCAATGTGCAAGAGATACATCAGTCAACTGCCTCTCACCTGTCCTCTATTGGAGACTTAGCCTGACCAGGCATTTGCCCTGACCAAGAATCAAAATGGCAACCTTTTAATTCACGGGCCAGTGCTCAATCCACTGAGCTACACCAGCCAGGGCAGGGAATTGTTTTTTTAAATGTGGAAAATATCTACTCAACACAAAACTATATATTCATGAAGGAATACCAAAAAAAGACATAAGAAATATAGAGAATAGTAAAATTGCAAACATAAATTCTACATTATCACTAATTACATTAAATGTAAATCAATTAAACACTCAAATGAAAAGGCAGAGATAGGCAGAATAGATTAAAATATGACACAATTATATGCTGCCTACAAAAGACATACTTTAGATTCAAAAATACAAATAAGATGAAGATAAATGGATGGAAAATATTTACCATGCAAATAGTAACCAAAAGAGAGCTGGAATCATTATACTAACATCAGATATAATAGACTTTAAAACAACTTGTTACTAAAGATAAAAAAGGCCATTTTATACTGAGAAAAGAGTAATCTATCAAAAAAGATATAACAATAATAAACACATATGCTCCTAACGACAAAGCCTCAAAATACACAAAACAAAAACAGGCAGGGCCCTGTCTGGGTAGCTCAGTTGGTTTGAGTGTTGTCCCTTTACCAAGGTTGCAGATTCAATTCCCAGTCATGGCATATACAAGAATCAACCACTGAATGCATAAATAAGTGTATCCAGAGATTGATGTTTCTCTTCTCTCTAAAATCAATCAGTCAGTAAAAATTAAGTAACAGGCAGAACCAAAGGGAGAAATAAACAATTCAACAATAGTGGTTGGAGATTTCAATACCTCACTTTAGATAAAGTATAAAATAAGGAGGCAGAGATCAATAGGAAAGAGAAAACTTGAACAACACTATAAAGCAACTAGATATAACAGACATCTATGGCACACCCCACCCTACAACAGCAAAATACACAGTCTTCTCAAGGGCACATAGAACAATCTCCAGGACCAACCATATGTTAAGCCACAAAACAAATCTTAATAAATGTAAAAGGACTAAAATCACACAAATTTTATCTGACCACAATTGAATGAAATTAGAAACCGATAACAGAAGGAAATTTGGAAAATTCACAAATATGTGGGAAGTAAACAACATGCTCCTAAATAATCAATGAATCAAAGAAGAAATCACTAGGAAAATTGGAAGATACTTTGAAATGAATGAAAAAGGAAACCTAACATACCAAAACTTAAGGGATGCTGCTAAAGTGGTGCCAATACAGAAATTCATAGTTGTAAATGTGAACATTTAAAAAGAAGAGAGATACCAACAGATGTTCGAAGGAAGGGAGTTTATGGAGCTGGGCAAAAAAAAAAAAACAACCTTTGGTCTGACAACCAAGGATTTAAAGGAGCCACATTCATCCAAACAGGTAGGAAGAGCCGGAACACAAAATGGTACTGGGAGGCAGCAGAACAGGTGGTCCTAAAGTCATGTGTGGTGGATAAAAATTGGAAGAGATACCTCGGGAGCAAGCAATCCCAGCCCCAGACCAGACCACCCAGCCCAGGATTCCAGCACCAGGAAGATAAGTCCCCATAACTTCTGGCTGTAAAAACCAGTTGGGGTTGGGGCAGCGGAAGAAACTGCAGGATTCTCAAGAGACTCCTCTTAAAGGGCCCACAACAGATTTAGGACTCACGCAGACCCACCCCCTCTAGGATTCAGCACCAGGGCAACAGCTAGAAGGGCACAAGTGGCATATGGAGAGAAGGGGAGAAAGTGAAGTGACTGGCAGCAGGGTGAGTGCCAAGAGATAGCTTCCTCCCAGGGGCTCTCTCAGGCAATCTCTGGGGGTCAGGCCCTAGCACTGTCCCCTCTCCAAGCCCTCCCCCACACATAGCCACAAAGTGGGGAAACAGGTTGCCCTACTTGGGTGATTACCTAAGGTTCCACCCCACACAATTTACAGGTGCCTTTTCTACAATAGGCCACGCTACTAAGACAGGGAGTCAAAACAGCTCTACCTAATACACAGAAACAAACACAGCGGGGCTGCCAAATTGAGGAGACAACCAAATATGACTCAAATGAAAGAACAGAACAAAACTCCAGGAAAAGACCTAAATGAAATGGAGATATCAGATGCAGAGTTCAAAACACTGATTATCAGGACCCTCAAAGAACTCACTGGGTTCTGTAAGAGCATAAAAAAGACCCACGCAGAAATGAAGGTAGTATTAAGTGTAATAAAGAAAAATCTACAGGGAATGAAAAGTGGAGTGGATGAAGCTGATGATCAAATCAATGATTTAGAACAGAAGGAAGAAATAAACATTCAGTCAGAACAGCAGAGGAAAAAAGAATTTAAAAAAATAAGGATAGAATAGGAAGCCCCTGGGACATCTCCAAAGATGCCAAAATCTGAATCATAGGGACACCAGAAGGAGAAGAGGAAGAGCAAGAAATTGAAAAATTATATGAAAAAATAATGAAAGAAAAATTCCATAATTTGGTGAAGGAAATAGACATACAAGTCCTGGGAACACAGAGTCCCAATCCAGTTGGACCCAAAGACTATTACACCAAGACACATCATAATTAAAATGCCAGAGGTTAAAGATAAAGAGAGAATCTTAAAAAGCAGCATAAAAAAAGCAGAGAGAGTTACCTACAACAGAGTTCCCATAAGACTGTCAGCTGATTTCTCAAAAGATAATTTGCATGCTGGAAGGGACTAGCAGGAAGTATTCAAAGTGATGAAAGGCAAGGACCTAAACCTAGATTACCCTACCCAGCAAAGCTATCATTTAGAATTGAAGGGCAGCCCTGGCTGGCGTGGCTCAATGGATTGAGTGTCGGCCTATGAACCCTAAGGGTCTCCAGTTTGACTCCTAGTCAGGGTACATGCCTGGGTTGCAGGCCAGGTCCCCAGTAGACAGCACATGAGAAGTAACCACACATTGATGTTTCTGTCCCTCTCTTTCTCCCTCCCTTTGCCTCCCTCTAAAAATAAAATAAAATTTTTAATCTTAAAAAAATATTTGAAGGGCAGATAAAGTGCTTCTCAGACAAGGTACAATTAAAGGAGTTCATCATCCTCAAGCCATTATTATATGAAATGTTAAAGAGAATTATGTAAGGAAAAGGCCAGGTCCCCAGTAGGGGGACCTGTGAAACCCAACCACACACTGATGTTTCTCTCCCTCTCTTTCTCCCTCCCTTCCCCTCCCTAAAAAAATAAATATAAAATCTTAAAGAAAGAAAAAGATCAAAACTATGAACATTAAAATGACAACAAATTCACAACTATCAACAACTGAATCTAAAAAACAAACTAAGCAAACAAGCAGAACAGGAACAGAAAACAAACTAAGCAAACAAGCAGAACAGGAACAGAATCATAGATATGGAAAACACTTGGAGGGTTATCAGCTGGGAGGGGGGAGGAGGAGAATGTGGGAAGAGGTACACGTCCATGGGGGACTTCGAGAATAAGTACAAATTGGTAGTTACAGGATAGAGAGGAGGAGGTTAAGAACAGTATAGGAAATGAAGAAGCCAAAGAAGTTATATACATGACCCATGGACATGAACTAAGGGGGTGTTGCTGGAGGGAATTGAGGTACCCGGTAGAGGGGGGCCAAGGGGAAAAATTGTGAAAACTGCAATAGCATAATCAATAAAAATATTTTTTTCAGTTTAAATTATTTTATTGTTGTTCAACTATAGTTGTCCATATTTTAAAAAAAGATAATGTATCAGATCAAGTGATTTGGCCCAGGAATGCAAGTGTGACTCAACTCGAATGAAAACCAATTAATGTAAACACCATATTCATAGAATAAAGGACAAAACCCACATAACCATATCCATAAACATAGAAAAAGCATTTAACAAAGTTCGATTTGTCCTTTTATAATAAAAACATCCAACAAACTAGAAATGAAAGGGAACTTTGTCAACACTGAGGTAACAGTTAATATATGACAGATGTACTGTCCTAATCACGTTCATTAATTAAATAATTTAATTCTCACATCAACTCTATGATGCAGGAGTATTATTACCCACATTTTGCAGATGAGTAAACTGAGGCACAATCCACTTAAATGATGTTTTCTATGTTAGGAAGCTAATAAGTTGCAGAGCTAGGTTTCCCATACAGAAATTCTAGCTATAGAATCAATGTTCTTTTATTTTCTTTTTTGTCCCCAAGGGGGTGCACCGTTCCTAGAGGTACTGCAATACTGGGTTGATGAGCTGCATGGATGGAGTGAGCTCCTAGTCTACATCCCTGCTCCAAAAATGCATTTAATATGTTGTCCTTGGATACACGACATATGTTAAACTGATAAGAATATATCTCTATATTTGATCATAGCCAAAAGGCAAAAAAATGGTCAGAGTCCATGTTCTTAATCATAGTCAGCTATACTGTCTTTTAAATAATATGGAATTATCATTATAATGATAAACAAATTGGGTTTCCTTAGAACTAATTATTTGATCTTGATCTGTAAGTAAACTTAATTTATAACACTGTGAATTTATATCAGTAACCATAATTTGTAATATTGGTATGAATTTTTAATAATAGTGCCAATGTTATTTAACCACGTTGGAAATGTTGGGTCAATACTGATATTTAATTGTAATTTAATTCATAAAACTAGTGATGATTATTTATATAAGCAAACATAATTTGTAATATTGCTAATTTTTTTAAAAAAATAGTTTTAGCCCTGGCTGGTGTGGCTCAGTGGATTGAGTGCTGCCTGTGAACCAAGCATCGCTGGTTCAACTCCCAGTCTAGGGCACATGCCTGGGTTGCAGGCCAGGTCCCAGTAGGGGGTGCGTGACAGGCAACCACACATTGATCTTTCTCTACCCCTCTTTCTGTCTCCCTTCCCCTCTCTAAAAATAAAAGAAATAAAATCTTTTTAAAAATTAGTTTTAAAGTTTGACAGCATTAGTAATGGTGAACAATTTTTATTTGTAACTAAATTTTGATTCGTAACTGTGGTACTTATAATTTATATTAGTAATCATCACTTTATTCTTAGTAATTATTTATAACAACAATTGGAATGTGAACCATATTCATTATTTCTATAATTTAATTCAAAACATGGTTACTCGGAATTTATATTAGTAATCTTAATTTGTAACATTAACAATAATCTGTAAAATATTTTATAATTTTTTACTAATAGTTTAATTCATTTTAAAGATTTTATTTATTTTATTTTTAGGGAGAGGGGAAGGGAGAGAGAAAGAGAAGGAGAGAAACATCAATGTGTGGTCGCCTCTCATGAGCCCCCCACTGGGAACTGGCTGCCAACCCAGGCATGTGCCCTGATTGGGAATCGAACCAGCGACCCTTCAGTTCACAGGCCAGTGCTCAGTTCACTGAGCCACACCAGCCAGGGCAGTTTAATTTATTTTAGTAATTATAACTTTTTAATAAGGATTTTATTTATTTATTTTTAGAGAGAGGGGAAGGGATGGAGAAAGAAAAGGAAGAGAAACATCAATGTGTGGTTGCTTCTCATGTACCTTCTACTGAGGACCTAGCCCTCAACCCAGGCATGTGCCCTGACTGGGCTTTGAACTGGTGACCCTTTGCTTCACAGTCCAGTGCTTAACCCACTGAGCCACACCAGCCAGGGCTATTTTAGTAATTATAACCTGATTCAAAACATAGGTACTAATTGCTTATTTTGATAATCTTAGTTTATAACACTGGTAATAAATTATAATGTTAATTATAATATTTGATGATATTAGTAATGATAATATAATCTGTATAATTAAGTATAATATAATTCAAAACAGGGACTTATAATTTATATTAGAGCATGATTTGGAATATTCATAATTGTAATAGTTATAATCTTTGATAATATTAGTTGTAATTATTCAATTTGTATTAGGAACTATAATTTAATATATAACATTATTATCCATAATTTACATCAGTAATAATAATTTGCAGTATTGGTGATACATTGTAATATTAGTGATTATATTTTATGATAATAGTAACTAACAGTTCAGTTGGTATTTGTAAGCAATTTAATTTATAACATTGCTACTAATAATTTTTATTGCCAGTCCTAATTTGAAACACTGGTAACATTTCCATCAAGAGGAATATTTGATAATGTTAGCAACAATGACTTAACTTCTATATGTCATATAATCATTATATTAGTTGAGTTCATTTGTATTAGAAATCAATTTTTAGTACTCATGAGAGCAGATACCATATGTAACAGGATCAATGATTTAAATCACACGTTTAATCATGTAAGTAAATTCATGGTATGAATACACACATGGAATAAACACATCGCAAAGCAACTGCCCTCTTCACATGCACATGCCACTTGCACTCTTTGACAGTATACCATTGGTGACACATCCACTGGTAATACTATTGCAGTAGGCACAGTGCTTTCCCCTCCTGCCCACTCTATTTCCCCCAGACTCACCATCTCTTTGTGATTGGGGTAGAAGGTCTGATTGATTAGAGGGAATTCCTCTGTCCCCAGTTTCTTGTGCAGTCGAACCATCTGGGCAAACTATGAGAGCCAGGAGAGACAGGTCAGCAAGTCCTTCACCTGAGGGAGTCTCCAATCTGGGGATTCAAGCTTCCAAACTTCTTCAGTTCCCAAAAATCACAGTGATTTTGAGCTCCTACTTGCATGCATGAGATATTCCCCCTGCCAAAAACACCTCTCTTGTCACTTACCACCCAGGGCTTGTCACAGAAGTTGTAGACAGAATGCAAAGAATTAACACTGGGGATTCCAGCATACTGCAGCCCAATGACCAAACTGCGGTAGTCTCCATTCCGGGCCATGCTGAAGGCATGCTGACGAATCAGCACAAAGTCTGGCTTCAAAGACCTGGGGCACAGGGGTAGGAGTGTTGAGGATCCCCCTAGAAGCTTCCCACCACCCTTAGAACAAAGAGCAAGATTCCACATCTCCACAGCACCTAGAAATTGTAAAGTGGTTTCTCACCTCAGTACATGTGCACAAGTTGTTTCCTCCCACACAAGCACCCTTTCTAACCTTTCCCCATCTAGTGACGCCCTTAAGCCTTTCCTACATGCTCCTCTCCTCACCAAGGTCAGCTTCCAGCTTACCTACAATTCTGAGAGTTCTTACCCTGACAGTTCTCTAGTCACAACCTCCCAGACGACTAGCTGTCCTCAAAGGAAGCTGCCCAGAATAAATTCCAACTTCAGGGTCTCTACATGGGCTGTTTCCTCTGCCTGAAACATTTCCCCCCTAGATCCCTGCATGTAGCTCTCCTTCGCCTCCTTCACGTCTTTCCTCAAATGTCTCTTACACTAATTATCTACCATATCTAAACTGCAGATCCCTCCACCAGCCAACAATCCCTTTGCTGCTATATATTTTTTCTTAGCACTTTTACATTTTGTAATTTATTTGTTTATTGTGTGTATCCCACACAATAGAAAATAAGCTGCATGAGGGCAGAGAGATTCTGGGGGGTTTTGGAGGGGTCTGTTTTGATTGCTGCCAGATTCTCAGCACATAGAACAGGACTTGGCACACAATAGGTGCTCAATAAATGTTTGTTGAAGGCAAAATGTGGAGTAGCACCTGGTGTGCAGTAGATGCTCAGGAAATATTGTTGAATAAATAACTGAAATGTTTGGTTTGTGGTCTGCTGGAATCCTTGACTCTTCTTCAGAAGAGAAGCTATGTTCCACATTCTGTGCCTAAGTTATTAAAAAACCAAAATATATTTAACAGATAACATTGTATAAATTTAAGGTATATGACCGACATGTTGATTTGATTCATTTATATATTGTAATATTATTGCCATTGTAGCAACAGTTAGCATGTCTTTTATATCATATGGTAATTTCATTTTTGTGGCAGAATAATTGTGGCAATAATAATTTTTGTGGCAATAATAATTGCTAGTCTCTTAGCATGTTTGATGATTATGAGACATTTTTGTCTACATTCACTATACTATACATTAAATCTCCGGGGTGTATTTATCTACCAGTTGCAAGTTCATACCCTTAAATAACATCTTTCATATTCTTCCAGCCTCAAACCACTGGTAATCACAATTTTAACTCTCTGTTTTTTACGAGTTGGCTTTTTAGAAGTCCACATATAAGTGATGTCATATAGTACTTGTCTTTTTCTGTCTGATTTATCTCACTTAGGATAATGTCCTCAAGGTTCATCCATGTTGTCACAAATGGTAGAATTTCCTTCCCTCTCGTGACTGAATAATATTCCATTGTGAGTGTGTGTGTGTGTGTGTGTGTGTGTGTGTATGAAGTTTGTCTGGAAAAAGTCCAACCATTGTTAGCATAACAAGAACAGTTTGCATGATATCAATGTAACCTGGCAGCCAAGAGAGTGGACTGAAATGCGCATGTGTGAATAATGATGACTTCACTGTAGTAGTCTGTGGGGGTGCTAGATGCTGTTCAGTGAGCATGTGCACTGTGTGGCCATCAAATTCAAAATGAGTGAGTAGAGCAACAAATCTGCATCAGATTTTGCACTAACCCTGAACGCTCCTCCACAGAAACGACTTGGATGATTCAGAAGGCCACAGCTATGAGCAACTGATGATGGGCAGCTTCATCACGACAATGTTCCTGCTCATGCATCACATCTCATGCAGAGTTTTTTTGTGAAGCATCAAATCACCCAGGTGACTCATCCCCTCTACAGCCCAGATTTGGTGCCCTGTGACTTCTGGCTTTTCCCAAAACTAAAATCACCTTTCAAAGGGAAGAGATTTCAGACTGTCAGTGAGATTCAGGAAGATACAACGGTGTAGCTGATGGTGATTGGGAGAATTGTGTGAGGTCCCAAGGTGCCTACTTTGAAGGGGGCTGAGGTGTCATTGTCATATGTACAATGTTTCTTGTATCTTGTATCTTCTTCAATAAATGTCTCTATTTTTCACAGTACACAGCTAGAAGCTTCTGGACAGACTATACACACACACATGTGTTTATGTATATACGGACATGCACACACATATATAGACACACATGTACGTGCATTTGTGTGTATATGTACACACGTGTGTATGTGTGTGCATACATATATATCACATATTCTTTATCCATTTGTCCATTGATGAACACTTAGGTTGCTTCCATACCTTGGCTATTGTTATGAGCCTAAGTTCTTGCTCACAGGACAGGTGCAGAGGTGGAGACTCTCCCTCAGATCTAAGGGAGTCTTTATGCCTCTCCTATAACACCAAGTTGCCCTTTTAATACTCACCGCACAACCTTCACCCCATTCCGAAGAACTTCCATGTCCACAGAGAATCCGCCATTGGCATGAGCCACAAGGTTGAGATCCGAGAATTCAGCCTAGAAAGGAAAAAACTCAGCAATTCACTCATATCACACAAAAATGACCACTTAGTCTGCTATCTGGACAGTTGATCCCCAGGCCCACCTGCTCCAACTAACCTGTTCTACTTTAATGTCAATTTCTCCATGGATCTTCTTTCCTTTGAAGTATTTCGCCCTGTACAGAAAAAGCAGAGTACATCCATTAATGCTCAAATCTCAGGAAGACAAAACCCAAGCCCATAAAGTGATTTATGATTGTTGAAATACTTTGAAAACTCAAAAAGTGCTTTGTGAACATTAAAGAAACAATAAAGTAATCCTCATGGAGGTGTATAAATGTGAAAGAATATTGCAAACTTCAAATTAAGTCCTTAAACCCCAGAGAGCAGGTATTTCTTAGAGTACGGTCTGCTTGTCACACTGCTACTGTAAATATTTTTGGAAAGCTTCAGAAAATGAGGAGTGCTTTGTAAACTGTAACATATTTTGAAATTACACGCAGGTTTGTAAATGGAAAAGAACATTAGATACAAATATATGAAGCGTGCCTGGGTATGTCTCAGTGCCTCTGTCTGCTTGTATGGCCTGAAGCATATCCGGGCTCTCTGGCCTTTTCCCAAGGAAGAGCTCATTCATCACATATGGTTGTGTGCTGTGAGGAACAGAACAGCCATGGATGGGACAGATATCAGAAAAGGAGAGACAGATTGAGGAGTGCAGGCTGGTGGTGGTTCTACAGAAGCTGGAGACTGCAATGATGGGGGTGGGAAAGAATGCATCTACAGATGAGCAGAAATGATAAGAGGGAAGAGGAGTAAGAGCAGCAGTAGGCACATCATAAACTGCCATGTCACTGTCCCTAAGTCCACCCCCAGCTGGGCTAGGTTTACAGTGGCCTCTTCCCCGAGACCCAGGATTTCCTACCTGACAAACTTCTCCACGGACAGAAGCTTATCCCCAATTTTCTCATAGAACAGGGTGAGGGGACAAGCCATTCTTGAGGTCACCTACATGCACACAATCAGGGTCTATGACACATACATGTAGCACAAATGGGCCCTTGTGAGTTGACTAATACACCCCAAAGACCTCGAACACAGTTATTTACTTCTCTCTCTCTCTCTCTACACACACACACACACACACATGCACACACACACACACACACACACTCCATTACTAACACTGAACCCTTACTAGGGTTGGAAGAAAATCTTTTAAAGACCTGTGTATTTTTTATTTATAAAATAACTGCAAACTATATCACTATTTTTCAAACTTTTTTGATCATAAGTGTAGTGGATACTCTGGTCAGATCTTCTCTTCAAGGCCAACACACCTTGAATATTAGCTGTTGATGGCTCACAGCTGTGTCCCACTGGGAATTGTCTTACGTCACAGGGAACTGCCTTAGCCAAGGTTACAAATACTTCAGGCAGCTCATGACTTATACCTGATCTGAATGAGTACAAAAGCCAGCTTCTTTGCCTCAATACAGGCTGACTCTGAAGGATCATCCCAGTCCCAGAGCTCCCCCTAGGGTTAGCTAAGGCCTCTGATGCAACCGCTGGACCAGTTTCTCCCTCTGTCCAACCCTGCCTTCCTTACTGGTGTTGATCCCATAGGTACTCCCCAATAAGTCTCTTTTTAAAAAATTATTTTATTATTGTTTAATTACAGTTGCCTGCATTTCCCCTTACCACTCCACTCCCACCTCAGCCAAACCCACCTCCCTCCCTTGCTTCTACCCTCCCCCTTGGTTTATTTTTAATTTTTTTAAATTTATTTAATTATTTTTCAAGTACAGTTTTCTATTACTCCCATCCCATCCCACCCCCGTGCTCCCCTCCCTCATACCCAATAAGTCTCATACATGCAAATTTCTGCTTCCAAACCTGCTTCCAGAGAACCTAACCTAAAACAGTGGGCCAGAGAAGTCAAGCCACAGAGAAGACTCTAATACCATTCCGGAACTGAGTCACCCAGCAGCTAGCAGGCAATGAGGAACCATCATTTGTAGGGGGTGAAGCACAGAGAGCCCCTGACACACTGTGTTGACTCAAAGTGTTCTGCAGCAGGTCTGGGCCATGACGCAAGCAGTCCTGCCACTCAGGCCATATGATCCAGCAGCTCCTCTGATACTGGAGGTGTCAATAGTGGGGAAAGATGCAGTATAGAGCTTAAGGGAAGCTTGAGTGGGAGGCCCCTGAGGTTCTAGAGCAAGGCCACGCCATGTGCATCAGAGAATTCCACACCTTTTGAGAAACAAATCTTGGTGTAGTACTGGGCCCCAATAGAGACAGAATGCTTAACCATGGGGTTAAGTAACTATGCATCCAGAAATGTCCATTACAAGCTAGGTCCTGCCAATTAATAAAGTCAGATAGGTCCAGCAGCCAGGATTGACCCCAAATAGGAAAACCAAGCTTCCTGAGCAGGTAACCCAGATGCCCATGTCTGTCATCCACACTATTGTGCTAGTGCCTCCCTCAGCTCACTTGAAGGGACTCCTTACAACCAGTGGATGAAGGGAGAAAAAGCCTAAGCTTGCTTCATAAATGGATTGCCTTGGTGGGTGAGTGGAAGCCAAAAATGGACAGTGGCTACACTGTAGCCCCACTCAGAGAGGTCTTGAAAACAGTGGCAGAGCTTCCAATGGGCAAAGCTTTGAGCTGTACACCTGGCCATCTACTTTGTGGGGAAAGAGAAGTGGCCCGTAATTAGAATATATATTCACTGAATGGCCTGGCGATTTGTCAGAGGCTTCGAAAGAAACATATTGGAAAATTAGAACAAGGAGGTCTGGGACACAAAAATGTGGGTGGACATAAAGGAGTGGAGGTGAAGTACAATGAGGAGCAAAGATCTTTCTATTCTATGTTAACACCCACCAGACATCATCCACTGTGAAGTGGCACTAAGCAACCAGGTAGACAGAATGAGTCAGCCAGATGATGCCAGCCAGGCTTTTGATTCAGTCACCCCAGTGCTGGCAGATAGGCACATGTATGAAGCGGCAAGAGTAACAGAGATAGAAGCTATATGCGGAAGCTTACAGAATCATTGCAGAATGTTCAACCTGCTGGCAACAGAGACCAATAGTGAGTCTCTGACATGGACCATTTCTCAAAAAAAAACCCAACCAGCTACGTTGTGGCCTCCTCCACTCTGTAAAGAGTAATGATTAATTTTGACTGGAATATTTTATGTATGGGTTGGCCTTTCCTGACTGCAGGACCTTAGCCAGCATCACTGACCAAGGGCTTACATAGTATGTGTTCCACAAGTATGGGATCCCACATAACCTTACATCAAACAGCAAAGGAGGTGCAAAAGTGGGTCCATTACCATAGAATCAACAGATGACCTTATATACCACACCACACCAGAAGCTGCTGGCCTGAAAGAGTTAGGAAACTTCTTGTAACCACAGCTTAGATGTAATACCATGCAAGAACAGAGCATCATCCTCAAAACCCGGCATATACCCTAAATCAATGACCATCGTTTGTGCTTTGTTTGTAATATGTAAAATACATGGGTCTGGGGACTCAGAGGTGAAAGTAGGAGTGGCCCAGCTTACCATCAATCCCAGTGATCCACTTTTGGAATGTGTGCTTCCTGTTTCCTCAGAGCTCTGCAAGGTTAGAGGTCCTGGTTCTCCAAGGGGGGACACTGCTACCAGGGGACACAGCAAGAATCCCATTACATTCTAAGCTTTGAGTGCTATCTGGACACTTCAGGTTTCACATGCCAGTGGACCAGAAGAAGAGTCACTGTCTGGGCAGGGGTACATGATCCTGATCATCAGGAGGAGTCAGGGCTGCGGTTACACAGTGGGGGCAGGGAGGCACCCAAGTGATGTACCTGGGTATTTGTTGGTACTCCTTGCTCAACTTTGATGGCAAGTGGACAAGAACACCAGCCACAGGCTGAGAACAGCATGGGGACCAAGGGCTCAGGGATCTCTCAAGGATGAGGGAATGGATCATGAAGCAGGTAAGCTCCCGAAACTAAGAGAGGTGCTAGCTGAGGGTAAGGGGAATCTAGAATGTATAGAAGACAATGCATATCATTTATTTATGCCACATTTATTAACTGACAGTGGAGGCTGTGGTTCATCCCACTAACCATGCCCTTTCAAGTTACCACCAGAAAATAAGGCCAATTACAGTCCTGGAAGTGGTGTTCCCAGGTGGGATGGACTCACTCTAAGGAGTAAGTGAACCTGAGCAGCACAAGAGGTGGACATTTGCCTTCACATCTATCCCCCAACGTCTGGGAACAGCTACTGCTGAAGCTTCACAATGCTGTCCCACCCTGAGAATTGCCCTCTGTACCACAAATTTGCCTTCCCCAAGATTGTTTTTCCTCCAAGGAAGAAGCCTACAGTCAACAACTGACTGATGCAGGAATTCAGAATCATGGCTCCCCCAACTCCATTGGGATAACTCTGGAGGGTCCTCACAGCTCCAGAGCTCTCCAGAGGATTGGCTGAGGCTTCTGTTGTGGCTGCATCATAGCTCAACCATTCCTTCTGCCAACTCTTGCTTCCCCCACTCCTCCCCCACAACAGGTGCTGTTCCCCAGAGCTCTCCCCAAGAAATCTGCACACAAATCTCAGAGTCTCAAGGTCTGCTTCCAGGGAAGTCCCAGAAAAGAAGCCACAATAAAAAATATAGTTTATATAACCCACTACATACATGTTTACATAACAACCCACCCTATACATATAATATTTATTATATAAGACACACACAATATGTTATAAAGCAAATATAATACAGGCTGTCTTATATAATATATAACATATAATATATGGTATATTACGTATTATGTGTAGATGTATCTAGAATGTATAGTAGAATGTGTTTAAATATACATATATACTTAGAATGAAAGTTCAGTAACTAGTTATCTTTACTATGTGCAGTAGAGTCTGAAATTTCCTATTCTATTTTATTCCACTTCATGAAGAAAACACACACATATATATTATATACAGTTAACCCTTTATATAGTAAATGTATTATTATAGTATATGTCATATATAACATATGTCATATATTATTGATTATATTTCTTATTGGAGTAACACTTTTGTTGAATAATAATTCTACTTATATGCAATATACCTTGTTATTTTCTATTTTCATTTATTCTACTTCATGAAGCAAATGAAATGATGGTAACAGGTAGTCCACAGTTTGGAAAATATTTGACTAAATTATCTCCAAAAAGGAAAGATGAATCTCAACTCAGAGTCCGCAACTTTACATCATGGAGGACTCAAGACATGAAAAGGAATGAGAGTGGTGAGGTTTGGTGGGAAAGGTGTCAGATTGTATTTAGGTGTACAATCCATCAGAGTTTGTACAACTCCTCCTTTATTCCAGGCTGAGATCACTAAAACTTGTGTAGTTCTGAATGTCTGCAAGTTGGTGATGTAAAGGTCTCTGTTCCCAACATTAAGCCTGGTGTACAAGGCTTTCTCCCTTTATCCATCCTACTTCATCTATAGTAGGTACTAAATAAATATTTGCTAGATTGACTAGAAGAAGACTGGAGCAGCTGCTGGGATAAGGGGGGGGGCGTTTCTGGGATGCAGAAGGGGAAGAGAAGAATATTTCATTGAATTCAGCAGGTTCTCAATAAATGCTTGCTGGACAAATTAGAAGAAAAATGGAAAACACTGGAGTTATGATTATGGAAAGGGGAATAGTCTTGTCAATATTCAGTAGGTAATCAAGATGGTTTGCCAGAATGAAGGAAAAAGCAGCATAGCATCTGCCTGGAGGGTCGGAGTGGAGAAGAAATATCTAAAAGGGGGTGGTTACCAATATTTAGAAGGGGCCTCTTGAAGGTTTGTTGACGTCAGTGGAGCAAATTTAGCCAGGAAGATGGCATCTGTGTGAGTGGGTGTTGGTGAAGGAATTGTAGCATGTGTTCAACAGATGCTTTATGGATTGTTGCAGAAAAGACTAGAAGAGCCTGCTGCAGGGATGGGAATGTGGTTGTTTGAACCGAATACAGTGAGAGACTAATACATGTTTTTTGGATTATTTGGGGAAAGTGGCAGTTGGGAAGATGGCTGCTAAGTGGAGGGAGGGAACCTGGCCAGAATATAGTAGGTGCACATTAAGAGTTTTCAGGATTGTGTAACGTGGAAAGCAGGGTGAAGATTGTTGAAGGGGTATTAGGGCTACAAGAGGCGGAGGAAAATAAATAATGAATAAGGAGTTATTAGTAGTATATAATAAGTGTTCATTAAAGAATCGTGGTGTTAAGTAGAGAAAAAGCTATAGAGAATCCAGCTTGTGGTTAGGATTAGAAGGAAGAACTGAAGGAAGGGTTGTCCTAGTATATAGTAGTGCTTAATAAATGTCTCCCACAGTCTGACACATGAAAAGTGTGCAATTAATATCTGTAGAATGAATAAATGGTTCTGAATATAAAGACCGCTAGGGTAGGGCATCGTTGTCTAACCAGTAAAGAAGTGGTACTCAATATATTTAGACTAAAGTAGACCCCCGGGGAGGGAGCACTTGAGACAGTGCCAGAACCTCCATACTTGGAATGACTTTTACATAGTAGGTGCTCAAAACATGTTTAGTGGCTTAAATAGAAGTCCCTTTGAGGTATAGACTTAAGAGTGGGAGAGGGAATCCTAGAGACACTGAAGGGAGTAGAAAGGGGGTAACCCTTATAAATTGGGCTCTAGATTTATCAAAGGAAGGACCCTGGAGAGAGGTTTTATGATTGATGCAGGTTCGGGTAATGGAGGAATGCTCACCAGAACCACTAAAAGAAAAAGAACTTTGGGGAGGAGGTGTGAACATATAGCATACAGAAGTCACTCCATACATACTTGCAGGAGCCATTGGAGGAAAGGGCTTTTGGGAGAAGATAATTAGAATTGGCTGCCTGGCAGACAGGAAATAAATGCACACTGAATCCATTCAAAGAAAAGATATTTGGGGAGGGCGGGCTAGGGATGGGCATATAATCAATTGGAGAAAACCTCTGGGGGAAGGGGATTGAAGATGCAGTAACTTGATCTATGTAAGCTTGATCCTAAAAGTCTTTCCTCCAAGGAGAGGAAAGACTTTTGTGGAAAAGGCACCAAAGTAGGTGCACAGCAGATGCTCCACAAATGCTCCAAGGAGTGATTAAAAAGATAAGGTCTTTGGAAAGAGGGATTGAAATGGTGCACACAGTGCTGGATATCTGATTATTGTATTAATTGGAGGCAAAGGCCTTTAGGGAGAGGGTTGAAATTTGGATCATGCAGAAGGTGCTCAATACATGCAGACTGAAGTCACTGGAGGAAAGGCATTGGGGAAAGGGTTTGAGGACGGGGTAAACAGTAGGCCCTCAATAAATGCTTCCTGAATACACTGGAGGAAAGAGTCTTTAGAGAAAGCTCACACAGTAGGCAGTGGATAAGTGCTAGGTGGGTCTACCAAAGAAAAGATCTTTGAAAGAATAGCTTGAGAATGAGGGATAAAGGAGGCACTCAATAAATGCATTCTAGATCCATTGTAGGAAAAAGATTTGGGGAAGAAAGTCTGAAGATGAGTCACACAGAGAAGGTTCAAAAATGTTCTTGGGACTCATTTGAGGAAAATGGTATGTTTGAGAAAGGGGTTTAGGGATGGGGCATATAACAAGCATTAAATAAATGCTTTCTAGGTTTTTTAAGAAATAGGTCCTCGAGAAGGGGCCTGGGGTTGGGACAAACAGAGGGCATTCAATGAAGGCTCACAGGATCCATTCATGGCAACACCTTCGGTGAGAAGCTGGGGTGAGATACACAGCAGGCACTCAGACTATTCGATGTCACTGAATAGTTTAAATGGTCTTGGAGGGGAGGACTGGGGTGGGGCACATAGCTCACTCTGGATACATACTCACAAGATCTATTAGAGTGAAGGCCTTAGGGGAAGGGTTGAGGGGGACAAAACACATATCAAGCTCTCAATGAATGTTCACAAAATTCATGGAAGCCAAAGGCCTTAGGGAAGGGCTCCCACTGAGGTACACTGCACATACTTGATAAATGCTCACGAGATCCATTAGAGGACAAGGCCTTTGGTGAGAGGGTTAGGCAGGTGGACAGGGCACATTCGGCTCTCAAATGTTCACAGGATATATGGAAGCCCAGGCTTTTGGGAAGGAGGTACATAGCAGGCGCCAGATAATTGCTTCCAGTATGGATCGAGGACTTGGTGGTGGGGAGGTGAGGGTAAGGACGGGGCATACAGAGAGCGCCCAGCATAATTTAAAGGAAAAGGGTTTAGGTGAGGGCGTCAGATGCGGGACACACAAGTGGTTCTCGGTAATTGCTCGTCACGGAACCATCTGGGGACCCAGGCCCGCAGGGAGACGTCCACGGCAGTGGCTTACCAGTCGGTGTGGGGCTCGTCGATGACCAGCAACACCCTGGCGGCGGCACCCCCACGGCCTGCGCCCCCAGAGCCGCCGCCCACTTGTTCGCTGAAGGTAGCGGCTGCGGCCGCAGTGGTCTGCTTGACCGCGTTGGACAGCGACGAGAAGAAGCCACCTCCCCCTGAAGACCCAGGGCTAGGGGCGGCCGGAGAGGCCACCGGGGCGGCCGAGGAGACTCTTTCGTTAGTGGCGGTCCCGGGACCGGGTGTGGCCCCAGGGCTGGGGGCAGCAGGTGGCGGCGGGGGCGGCTGCGGGCGCTGCAGGTCTGTCATGTACCCATTTGGCAGATTGGCCATGAAGTTGCTGTCCGACAGGCGGCGCCGCAGGTAATTCATGGCTGCGGAGCGGGGCAGGGGGTCCTAGGAGCAGTTTGGTGAGGAGTCGCGGGGGCAGACTGCGCGGGGCCCAGGAGCACAGCTGCGCTCTCAGGCACGACGCGACTCTTCCGCTGCCCGCTGCAGACTGAGGCAGCGCTGAGTCGCCACCGCCGCAGCGCGGATGGTCGCGCCCGTGCCCCCCTATCTGATGCCCCTTGTGGTGCAGTCCGGCCGGGCCAGCGGCAGCGCGGACGCGACCATGACTACAGAGAAGGGGAGTTTGAGGAGGAATGGCGAGTGACGTCAGCGCGCCTTTAGTGCCGGGGCGGCGGTGGCGCGCTCCAGCGGCGGGGGCGAAGGCGCTGTCCGTGGTGCTGAAGGGGGCCGTGCGCAAGCGCCACTCCGCATCCTGTTCCCTTCCCCCCCCACTGGTCGGGGTTGCGCAATTTGGGGAGTGGGGGCGGGGTGGGTGCTTGAAGCAAAGGTCGGAGTGGGTGGTCACGCAAGCCCCCTACCCCGTCTCATTCTGGTCTGCGCACCCAGTTGCACCCACACACAGGACCCTCCGCAAATACTCGGTTTCCAGTGTTGATATGCACCACGGAAGGCGTGTGGGGGTGGAAATGGAGGCACATCCGGAGACACAAAAGTAGAGAACGCGCTCAAAGCGAGGGGTGGGGGTCACACGCAGTACCCCGCGGATAGATAAGTTGCCCAAGTACACACAGACTCAGCTAGGCGGAGAGGTGCAAGGGAAGTATAGACAGCATTAGACAGGTGGAGGCTGGGACTTGGGCAGGGTACACATACTTGCCCTGGCAGGGGTGCTGGAAGCACACGGGGAGTAACATACACGTGGAAATACATTTAGACACACACAAAAGTAAGGAAACACACGAAGGCATGTACAGACAAAAAAATATTGGTACGCACCAATTGAAGTATCTAAACACACAAACCCAGGGTAACACACAAGGGCATGCATGCATACATGCACACAGGCACCACACCAACACACACAGAACCAGCGAAACTCACATGAGTATGCACATCCAGACAAAACACATACCCACAGACAATGATGGACAAATCTAGATCGACCACACAGCTGCATTCCCTGAACTCTAGCCCCGATGTAACTACACCTATCCTTCTCTACACACACACTAGGTCGCACACACTGGGTCCAGTTGTTTGCCCTGGACACAGTCAAAACCCACAATAACTAAGTATCAGTGCCCACAACTGTCTCCCTCTGCACCACAAAACTTCCCACAGGGGAAGACACACCTTAGGGTATGCACACAGTAGGTGTCAAATGTTTGTGATGTGAGCAAATGGCCTTATAGTCTTGACAGAGGTGGGCTGTGAAAGCCATTTTGTCAGCTCCTATTAAGATCCTGATTACAATGAGAGCCCAAGTCCATTTTAAATGCTTAGCTGTTTACATGTATTTTCTTATCCAATCCTCACAACAATCTTATGGGATGGTAAATATCACTTCTATTTTACAGATGAAGAGACCCAAGAATTCCAATTCATTCCTAAAGGGTCATGTTCATTATGTGATCCCCACATTTTTAAAAGAATGTTCCAGAAACAGGTGTGAGTATGGCTGGAAAAACTTATTCAAGGGCCATTATCGCAGGAGATGAGGTCAGAGAGGTTATCAGGGACCAGATGGGCAGGGCCTTGTGGGCCATAGTGAGTGATGAGGGTGAACCAAATGAGGTAGAAGATATGGCAAGAAGTAGGCAGATTTGGAGCCTCTTCTGCCTGCAGGATTTTCAGATGAATCATCCACTTACTTATTCATGTGTCCACTCTTCATTCATTAAGTTATTGGCCTGTTCAAACAACATAGTAATGGTGTGCGATCTGGAGTCCAAGTGCTTGCCTTCAAACTAAAAATGATCCTTTGACTCATCTCTAAGGGTGCGGGATGGGAGAGAGAAAACTCCATTTTGTATGTGCCATGACTTCTGTCAGGAATGTTCTCTCCTCATCCTCCCAAGGATCATCTTTGACCAAGGTCTTCAGAAAGTCTCCTCTTCCAGGTCTTGTATTTCATCTCCTTTCCCCCTAGGTTCCCACAGTGCTCAAGTCAAATACCTCCAAAATGTCCTCTACTTCCTCCCCCCCCTCAGCCAGCTCATCTCACCTCCAGTCCTTTGCTTTGGACATTCTTTCCCCCTCCCTCCTGGATGCCTTCTCTAGCACTTAATACCCCAGTTTTCCCCACATTCTGTAACTCCCCCCAAATCGGGTATTTCCCAACATTTCAAAGTATGCGTGCCCCAGTTTTTTGCTCAGTAAGTGAAGTAAACAAGTTATGCTGGACCTATGGTGCCCTCTCTGGGGGACAGGAGTAATTGCAGGGCTACAGATCTTTCTGGCTCCTTAACAATCTGTTGCTAGGCTGCTTCTTCTCAGAAGTCCTATTTCTAGTTTCCTAGTACTTATGGACCCCGTCACCATTCCCTTTCTGCAGGTGGTTCAATTTCTATAAATTAATATTTGTAGATTGTTTTACAGAAGAATGAGGATCCCCCCCCCAGGAGTGTGTCAACTCCTTGAGGCAGAGGTAAGGCTCTGGACTCTTTCCATCTTCTCCAGCAGGAATTTAAAAGAAGGCCCCAAGAATGCATTTGTTTGTTGTGTGTACCTATGTTTATAACACACATATCCATGTTGCCTTCATGTGTATGTGTGCACATACACACCCCTATAACATTGTTACAGTACACACATGGTTGTAACTTCACACTCACTGCACAAACTCAATACATCCTTAATTTTTGTACAGACCCATACGCAATTTACACTGCATACACACAAACTTCTCCTTTCTTGTAAACACATACCTCTCTCATACTCTGTATTAGCAACCAGAACCCCTCACTTTGGCTTATTTCTGCCAAGATGACCAAATATTTATCAACTTTGTCTTCATCTCAACCCATCAACTAGCCCATTTTACACAAGGGAAAATCAACCCAGACAACTGGTGTCACAAATCTCCCATGTGAACCCTCCCACACACATGTGCTCCTCCACTCACAGGACTAAGTCCTAAATTTTGCCCCTGACATGGGGCTTCAGAAATGTCCAGTCCGCTACCATCAGTGTTTGTTTCCTTCTTCGTAAGTGGGGATAATAATAACCCTCATAGGTTCATTGTAAATTAAGTGAATTCATGCTATGGAGGCTTAAAACACTACCAGGCACACAAGTACTCTCTAAGTACTAGCTATCACCATAATTATGATTCTTATACTTTGTCCCATTACAAGGGCCCAGCATTCATAATTGCTAAGTGAATGAGCAAGTGCTAAGGGCATTTGTGTCTAGGTTTGTTCCGTTCACTGTGGAGACACAAACCACTCTGACTCCTCCTCTTCCCTATCCCCCACCATGTCCAGGACTATTGTTAGTAAGTGTTGACAAGATGTTCCAAGGACAGGATCACCTATTCTGAGTCTGTTCCCTTGTTCAGATGTCCTCTCCTTCTACTCGCCCTTCTCCACCCCAGATGCCCAGACTTAGTTCTAGTATACAGTAGATGGTAATGAGTGTTGAATGAATGAACAAATGCTAACAGGAATCTGTATCTGGGTTTGCGCTTCTTCTGGCAGATGCTGACTCCAGCTTCTCTTTGCCCCCACCTCAGTTTAGAGCTCTTCATAGGCACTTCCTCGCCATCCCCCACCCTCCAGAGCTATTTGTCGCCACTAATTGCAGCACTGGAGCTGGGCTGTTGGATGTGCGTAGGTGCACATGCTGGTGCAGCAGGGTGCCCACCCCAGCCACGCCTCTGCTGCCTGCTGCTGTTCACCCAGGACTGACGTGGAATCTGCCAGCCCAGAGGCTCTGGTGGGTGGGAACCTAGGGAGCTTTAGGAGGCGGGGAGATGGATAAAGCACGCCAGCCAATCAGAAAGTGCCTGGAAGGGCAGGTAGCCAAACAGGAAACCCATAATGGAGCTCTGCAGAGGGACGTGCTGGGTGGCCCCAGGCACTAGGGGGTAGGGGTAGGGGTAGGGGCAGACAATGGGGTTCTGGCAGCAGTGAAAGGGTGGAAGGGGTGGATATTTGCCTTCATTCCTGCCAAACTGTGGCCATAGTAGAAAATAGTTTTCTACAATAGCCCACTGTGCCTTTATCTGTGCTGTGCCTATTGGCTTAGAAGATGCTATTGCTCCACTCTTGGGGAAGAGGCTGCTTTATTGAGGTCTGGGAGGTTAGGGTCTCAGAATGGAACGGAGGTGTTAGAGCTCCTCATCCTCAGGGTCTTTGCAGACAGGTACATGTAGACACGGCCGTTTTTCTTCCACCACCACCTTCTGCCCCTGTAGAATCTCACACACTGACGATGGTTTCCCCCAGAAGGTCACATTCTTCTTTCCTTGACCTTCAACGATGGTAACAGTGGGCCTGAGGCATTAGAAGGGGAGGAATGGAAGGGAGAAGCTCAGGGAAGGCAAGAATGCTTTCAACAAGCTCTTACTGAGTGCATATTATGTACCTAACACTATTTTTAAACTGTGAGGTATTGGGCAATTTCTTTATCTTCCTTGGGTCTCACTTTTCCTCATCTGAAAAATGGGAATAATGGAAGTAATAATAACAATACCCACCTCACTGGGCTGAGTGAGGATAAGCGAGTTAAGTTAGGTAAACTGCTCAGGGTTGTACCTAGTACACAATAAGTACTCAATAAATGCCAATGATTGTTACTAGTTGACACAAGCTACCTTCTCTTACGTCCAGAACTCTACATCTCTTTCTCCATTGCCCACTGGAAAACAATTAGCCCTGACATTCAGGGTCTTATTGTTGTACCCAAATCTCCGACCCAAGACAATCTCTGCCTCTTCCACTTTATCCAGACTCAGTCCCATGTCCAGAATGGGCTTTGCCTGGGTTATTTCTCCCACTAGGCAAGCCCTCCATTCACTCACATCCTGATTTTCTCAATCAGCCCTTTCCCCATTCATTCCCTTACTCTGCCAAGTCCTTCACGGCTCCATTCAACACCCTTAACTCATCTTCAGGACTCCTCCAAACCCCACAGCTGGAGAACACTTTCCAAATTGTAGGCTTTTCATGAGATGGGAACAAGCCACTTAATCTACTAGCTTGGTGTACATTATGTGGAAATAAGAAGGGATGAGTGGGTGTTTTAACCCTCTCCCACATCTGGGCTACCCTGGCCATGGAAACACTTTGAGTGGCTGATCACCTGTGTCCAGGACTCTGCTCACACAGTCTTGACACCTTCCTGTCAGGGGATGCCCAATCAGTTTCCCAAGCCCAGGTTCAGGGGGCAGTCCCTTTTCCACATACCAACCATTCCTCATATGCCTTCTGTCAGGGCCCTGCCTACCTGGATCTCTTGGGAGATCCATGGGGTCTGGATTGTGTTCATTTGCAACTGTTGCCAAAGAGGCCTGGGCACAGTGGGACACTGAGTGAGACACCGAATCAGCCATGGAGGCATGGGTGACTGAAGCAATGAGAAAGTGAATAGAAGAAGCATGAGTGACTGAGTGACTGTACAAGCCAATCAAAGCATGGGTAACTGAGAGAGTGAGCAGATGGACACACCTGGGGCTGAGTAAACGGGAGAATGGCTGAGTAACTGAATTAGTGACTTGAGGGCAAAGAGGCTACTAACTCTCCCTTCAATATCTTACTTCTCAGCTTCTTATTTAGCTTCCCCCACTTCCTGCAGCTGGGAAATGACACTTGGTGGAGCAGGCACCTTAGGCCCCACTGATGGAAGCACTGGTTGGGGGTAGCTGACTCTCCTGCCCTAAACGCTGACATGGCAATATCGTCACCCCTTCTTAGGTACACTCTGCCTCGTCACTCACGAGTAGTTGGGGAGATGGGCCTTGCAGAGGCGCTGGCGGCTGCGGGTGGGGTTGGGTCCACACGGGGGCGTGCACAGCCCCCAGGTACTCCACTCTGACCATGAGCCTTCCCCTGAAATAAGAGAAGGGAGTCACTGAGTCAGAATTAGTGGTCTCAGCGGGTTACTGAGACAGAGGCTACAGGGACATGGGATCCATGGCAGACGGTCAGAAATCTCCATCACTTCGTGGGCTGCCCACCCTCACAGGAGAGTCTGGGGAGCACTCACAGAGGCAGCGCTGGATGTTGTAGCAGTGCCGGATATCCTGTTGCTCCCCAGGACACCGATGTCCATTAAATTTGCGGCCCTTGCAGCTCCTTGAGCGTGTCTGCTGGCCTGGGATCTCCTGACAGCTGATGTGTTGCATCTTTGGGCGGACACAGGTGCTCCATTCCTCCCATGCTCCCCATTCTCCATTCACTGCAGAGACAGGAGTAGCAGGGGCTTGCACCAAAGAAGGGAGGCAGCGAGGGGGTTGGTCCCCCACCAGGAAAGGAAGGAATGAGTGCTAGGGGAGGGAGTGGGGGTGATCAGATGTGGGAATGGGGGGATCAGAGGTGGAACCAAGGCATCAGGGCCAGGAATGAAGGAATTTGAGGCAGGAACAAGGCATTAGAAGCAGGAACTGGGCAGCAGAGAAGGGTGGAGATTTAGGCATGGAAATGGTGCATCTTGAGGTGCTGACCAGGGCAGGGCACAGCCGTGTTGCAGATGTGGGTCCGGGTAGCTTCACCAGCACAGAAGGGGCCCCCATGCTGGGGTGCAGGGTGATCACATGTCCGCTGTTCTGTGATCTTGCCTAGGCCACAGGTCACCGGGCAGGGGCTCACAGGGCCCCATGGCCCCCAGCCTCCAGCCACTGTTGGGGGAATAGGAGTGAGGGAAAGGCCACCTTGATCTCCCCCCTCAGCCCCTAGACCGTTGAGGCAGACCATCCCCAAATGAAGAGCTCCATGGTCACATCGACTAAGATCTATCCCATGAAATGGCACAGCCTCTGTGCCCAAATCAAGAGCAGAGCATCGGAGGCCTTTATCTCTATGTACCTGGGCAGGGTGGCAGGCCGCTGCAGGCCCGCTGCTCATAGGCTGACCCTGGGCATGGCTTCCCAGGGGGCTTCGTGGAGGGCTCCGGTGCAGAACACGTGCGGCTTCGTCTTTCCACAGGCATGTTGGGTCCACCATGGCAGGATCCTGAGCAAGGGCCCCAGGGGCCCCAAGCAGCCCAGGCCCCATGTGCTGTGGTGGGGTAGGGTGGGAGGAGGCCAACTGTGGTCATGCATGCTGAAGTCCTTTCACCCTGGAAGTTCTCTGCTATAACACTCAGACCCACCCTGGGTGCCTGCATCAGTGCCCTGTGGCTTCCCTCACTCACTGGGGCAGATCTGCTTCATGTCACAGGCCTCTGACTCCTGTGCCTCTCCTGGGCAGTGGCCCCCACACTTGGGGGTGGGCTGATTACATGTTCGACGGCGAGTCCGGGTCCCTTTGGCACAGGTGACAGAGCAAGGTGCCCAGGCTTCCCAGTCGGACCAGCCACCCATCTCTGTGGGAGAGAAGAGAAAGGGACAGGATGGAGTTTAGGGGTGTTGTTTGGGGTCCTTGTTTCCTCATGTACCCCACATCAGCTAATCTTGTCCCCGAATCTTCTGCCACACTTGGTCCACCATCATCGTTCATCTGGACTACTGCAGTAACCTACACACGGATCCCTCTGCTTCACCCCTCATCACACAGACTGTCTTCCTCCTGACATCAAGGAGGTCACAACCCAAATCAGATTACATTTCTCCCATACCTCGTATCACTCAAAATAAAAGCCACACTTGCCTCCTCCTTAGAGCCTCACAAATATCAGGCACTGCCCAATTATTTGTGCACCCTCAGGGCCTCTGCCCCAATTATTCCCAGCACCCAATAACAGGCAGTGCATGCCTGTCTTGCTGATCCTCCTCACCAGGACAACATGGCTTGTCCTCACAGGTCTGCAGCTGCCACTCGAGGGTCCCAGGCTGCACCTTCTCGGGGCATTGTCCGCCCCAGCCTATGCAGCGCCGGTGCCGCAGCTGGGAGCCTTCAGTGCAGGTCACTGAGCAGGCAGTCCAACTGGACCACACTGACCATTGTGGGGGCCTGCAGAGAGAAGAGAAGTGTGTGTGTGTGTTTATATATTTCTATTATCTCCCTCCCATCCTGGCGCAAGCTGGCAAGGATAGCCTATAGGACTGTAGAGTGTGGGCAGGCATAGGTGGGGGTGTGGGACAAATATGTGTGAAATAATGAGAGTACCTACCTCTTAGGATGTTAGGGGACTGAATGGAAAGAGATAGTCACACAGTAAGTACTTAATAAATATCATTTACCTTCATAATCAGGGACCTTGGGCTGCTATCCTTTCAAGTCCCCCAAGGACAGTGCCAGGCATGCAGTAAGCAAATGTAAGGACTAGGGATCCAGAACTCAAGTCAGAAACCCACCAGGCCACCATTGTACAAACAGGAAGTGCTTAATAGATAGGATCAATTATCCCGATGAGCTCAGAGAACCCGTCAGAAATATGCCAGATCTATCCTCAAACACCTGCACAGCATAATGTTAAATAGATGTGAACTGTTGACATGACTAGAGGTCCAGAACTACCTTAAAAAAACTCATAAGCTTCTTATCCCCAAAGTGTATCTGGGATCTACAGTAAGCAGCTAGAAAATAAGTCTGGCATACAGTAAATGCTCAATACATGTAAGTGGCCATCATGACTACCCTCAGAAATCCCCCCACTGCCTCTGCAGTGCACTTGGTAGACTGGAAGTACTCAGTGAATGTAAAGTGTCATCATAATTAGGAGCCTGGAGCTGCCCTCGGAATTCCCCAAACTTGCCTCCACAATGCCTCTGTATACAGTAAGTACTCAACATGAGCTGTCATCACAATTAGGGGACTCGAGCCACCTTCAGAAATACCCGAGTTAGCCCTGACTGCTGTGGCTCAGTTGGTTGGGTGTCATCCTGCAAAGTGAAAGGTCACCGGTTCAATTCCCAGTCAGGGCACACACCTGGGTTGTCGGCTAGCACCGGTTGGGGGTGTGTGAGAAGCAACCAATCGGTATTTCTCTCACACATGGATGTTTCTCTCCCTTTATCCTTTCCTTTCCCTCTCTCTAAAATTAAATAAATAAAATCTTTAAAAAGAAGAAATACCTGTATTGCTCCCAATCACAATGCTTCCAGTATGCAGAAAGTGCTCAAGATATGTAAGCTATAGCAGTACATTCACTGATGTCTAGAGACCTTTTGGATATCACAACTGGTGTGGGGAGTTGCTACTGGTATCTAACAATTAAGAGGCCAGAGATGTTACAAAACACCCTGCAATGCATAGGTCAGCCCCCACCCCAATAATAATTTTCTGGCCCTAAATGTCAATAGAACAAAGGCTGAAAAATCCAGAGCTACGGTCATGATCAGGACCTTGGAATCATCCTTAGGAATCCCAGAAAAGGAAAAGAGTTCAGTTCTGGGTCGCCCTGCTGCCAGTCCTTCCTGCCTTCCCCCAACCCCCGGCTCCCCCTAACCTGCATGCCTGACAGAGCTTGCTGCCAGGCTCCTGGAAGGCATAGTTAGGGTTGAGACAGCAGTCTTCCTCACGGACACCTTTCCCCAGTAAGTCCTTACACTTGCCTGAGGATTCCTCATACTGGGTGAAGCAGAGTACAGGGTCTGAGCCTGTAACAGGGTGGGGAGAGGGGGTATGGTCAGGGATGTGGTGGCCCCAGGCCCCTCTGGGGGCACGCTGGTCTCACTCACTTACCTGTGGCTGGCAGGGTGAGTAGCAGCAGCAGTGGTGGCCACAGCAGCAGTGACCAAGAAGCCCGTGCTGGAGTAGGCATGTTGAGCACTGCACTCCTGCAGCCCTGCCTGGGTTTATGTGAGCTGACCTGCTCTGGGAGTCAGCGGGAAAGAGGAACCAGGGGCAGGAGGAACTGGGAGGGCAAAGAGCAGCAGTGGTGGGGAGGGCAGGTCTTTACAGCTCCCACCTCTCCCTTGTCACTTCTGCCCCTGTGCCACCTTCTCCACTCAGCCCTCCCTACTTCCTGTCTCCCTCTCAGTCCAGTTTTGTTACTGTATCCCTAGCACCCCGCGCTCCACCCACCAACCCTTCAGCACTCAGTCAACGGTCTTTGACCAAATTCTTACTGAAGGCAAATGAAGCACAGGAGTTTGGAGCAAGACGAATTTCCTAGCTGTGTAACCTTGGGCAAGTCACTTGAATCTGAGACTCTGTTTCTTCATCTGTAAAATGCACACTCCCTATGATGACGGGATCAACTTCATGGGAATGTTTAGCAAGGCTGAAAGGAGTGTGTCCCTCCTCATGGGGTGAAGTTAGCATTGAGGTAATTGCTTCATTTTCCATCCTGACTTAACCCACCCTTCTCTTTCCTGAAAGGGAGGTCCCTTGTGGTCAACATGGGGAAGGGAGGTCAGCACATGGGAAGTGAGAAGGGGAAGTGGCAAGAGTGTGGGGACAATTCAGGAGTGAATTGGGGATGGCCGCTGTCCCAGGGGCCCAGCTGAGGACAACCTTAGGGCCTGTGGAGGGGGTATTTGGGAGGGAACTGGCTTGGTCATATTCCATCAGAATAACTTGGGTAGGTGACACCCCGCTCCCTGAGCCTACATCATAGGGTTTGTTGCCAAACTTGGGAGCTAAGTTGTTTTTTTTTTAAGTCCTTAGCACAGTGTTTGGCATATAGTAGATGCTCTGTGTCTGTTATATACTTTTATCCAACATCTATTGGTCACCTATTGGAGCCAGATGCTATTCTCAGCATTGGATGGAGCAGAGAATAAGACAGCCCCAAATCCTGGTCGCCAGGGGGCTTACACTCTAAAAGAATACACAAATGATAAATGTCACCTCCCTCACAGAGGCCTTCCCCAGATACCCCTTTTGTACGGCACCCTTGTCACTCTGTAGCCCAGTGACTCTCAAACCTTGGTGTGCGTCAGAATCATCTGGAAGGTTGGTCAAATCATAGACTGCTGGGATGCACCTGTTTCTGATCATGCAGGTCTGGGGTCAACAACATGCATTTTTAAGAAACTCCCAGGTAACAATGCTGCTACTGGTCTGGGGACCATACTTAAAGAACCATCATTCCAGTCCCTGACCACTCTTTTCCTTTGTAGATCTCATCTAGAAAAACTATTCTACATGCTTATTATACTGTTAATAATTCACTCCTCTTCTACCCATTTTCCATGCAGGTAAAACTCAGTCCCATGGACTTGCTATCTTTTTATAACCCTTAATGAGCCATTTTAAAAGCAAGAATATTTAAAATAACAATAAGGCATTTAAGAAATGTAGGAAGGCAATCCCCCCCTGCATTCAGAGGGAGAAATGTCATTCTGCATGAGTAAAAGAATTTGATTTGGTCAGGTTTACTGTTAAAACAGAATTTTCTCAAGAATATTAATCTTGTTTTATGGGCGATAAGGTATGTTGACACTGAGATGTACTTGTTTCCTGAAAATAGAAGCCTGTTTCAAAAAGTTTGCTTTGAACAAAGAGGTCTTGTTAGCATTCTAAGACTTCAGGCGTTAGCAGTATGTTATCTTGTGAAAACAAATTCAAGAAACCTGTACTTCTGGTTGGCTGCTTTATCTAATTATCCGTTGCCCTGGTAATAATGTTATAACTGGTATTTCCTTTGATCCCAAACTGTATAAATAAATACTTGTAAGATTCACTGTGGAAGAGGACTGTCGGTGCTTTCCTCTTCTCCCACATATTTGGGCAATAAAATGACTCTGCAGGTTTCTTATTTAAACAAAGAGTGAGAGTCTTGTCTCATGTAATTACTGTACTGCCACCTTGTATAATGTATTTAGGTTTCTTGTCTGCTGCCCTCTCTCAAATACCAGCTCCACAAGAGTAAGTTGTTTTGTCTGGTGTGTTAACTGCTGTGTCTGCAGGGTTCAACAAAAATTTGCTGAATGCAGAAATAAATAAAACTGGAGAGATTCTGTGAACTGCTAAGAGGGAGAGTCTAGATTAGAAGGAAAAATGTGGGTGTCACCAGGGTGGGGGTGGGGGGATAGTGTCTCAAATGCCCAGACTGGACCAGAGTTCTGAGAAGGAGGAAGGGAACCAAGGCAAAGCCCAGGGGAAGTCCGGCATTTCAAGTTTTGGAGAACTGAGGGGAAATGGAGCACAGGGGCTGAGGAGGAGGGGTCTGAGAAGGACAAGGACAAACAAGGGGATTTTCTCATAGGCCTGGCATATTTACTGCACAGTCTCTCATGCACTCTCATTCTGTGTCGATCATTTTCTCTATTTTTAAACATAGTTACACACGCAGTTCTGGATTTATGGCCTCTACTGAAGTCTCATGTGAATGGGCTCACTCAGCTTCTCAGATATTCTCTCACTCACTCAAGGAGGCATTTTCTCTGTCACGGATTCCCAGTCTAACAATCATCTCCTACTAACAATCGTATCTTACAGCCTGTCTCACTCAGCCAACATGACCAATATTTACTCACACCAGTCAGTTTTCCACCTGCACACAGACTCACACCTTTTGATGTTTCAACCACTTAGGGCAAAGGTGGCAAACACAAGGCCCACGGGCTGAATCCGGCCCTCCACCTTGTTTCTACCCAGCAGCAGTGCTGAGCTCCTTGCCTCTAGTTAAGGAGTTAGTTACATTTATACAGTCCTAAAGTTACATTCGGCCTTTTGAAGGCAACTGTGAGGCTGATGTGGCCCCCAGTGAGAATGAGTTTGACACCATTGATTTAGGCTGTCATTTTCTCACATACACCAAGTTACTGATTTACAGCCACCACTAGTTTCTTATGAAGTTTTTCGCACACACACAAACACACAATCACCATCTCCCCTACTTCTTCATACTCAAGGCCCCATTTCACATATCCAGTTTCTGACTGTAACTAAGTTTCACACATATACATAATTACATAGTATCTCAGACATTGTCTTAACCTAGTCTCACATTTCTTCTCAAGCAGCTTCCAACATACCAGTCTGATTTATAGGATTTAATAAAGTCTCTTGCAAAGTTTCACACACAGACACACAGCCGGTTTCCCAGACACTGCCTCAGCCGCCCAGTGTCATGATCTTTCTCCCTGTCAGTTTCTGACATCTGTGGCCACTAATTCGCAATTGGTACTAGGCTCTCAGTAAGCCTTATACACAGTCTCTCATGTCCATCTTGGTCATTTACCATCATTGTAATCGGTTAGTTTATCATGTAGCCTCAAGCTCAACTACAGCTTTGCTGGTTTCCTGGCTACACCAATCACACAGTCTCTCAGTGTCCTGCAGTCTGTTTTTCACAGAAATATAGTCTGATTTATACTCTTATGAAATGTTTCACAGACCCATACTCTCACACAACTGCTCAGCACTGACTTTCACACAGCACTGACTTTATTTCTTATCATCTCTTACATGTATGGGGCCTCTTGCACCATTTCAGACACACTCAGTCTCATCATCATTTTCGCTTTCACTTTCAGTCCCTGAACCTATGGGCTAGACTGGAGTAGTAAATGTCGAGTAATTTCCTATTAGTTCTAGGTATAGATACACACACACACGCACGTATACACACAATTGCAGCCTCTAATACTCTCCCAGCCCCAGCCCCTTTTTCTCAGATTCTCAGTCTTTGCTACTCTCACACAAACAATATTCATACACATAATCATGCATTTCTCATTATTTTGTGTCTCAGGTACCCATTTGGCCCCACAGCCATTTTCTCTCATACAATCAACTTCACACATGTGCTCCCATGACTTTAACTGATACAACAGCCTTACACAAACAATTTCACACACAATCCATCTCCCAACACTGAGATACCTGTTTACATACCGTGAATTTTTTTGCCTACACACAGTCCCTGACAAGCTGACAGGCTTTCACACCTTGTTTTGATCACTCTGTTTGTCTTGTTCACCATCACCTGGTCAAACAGTGGCTGGTATGCAGTCCCTACTACCTTCTCATAAATATTACTTCGCACACATCACCAGTTTCTTGTACAGTATCTTAATCACTCATTCATTTGTACAGTGAATTTCTCACACAAACACAATGTCAAGTTTGTGGTTATAACTTCTACTCTCTCACACATGATTTCACACAGAGATACACGCAGCCGCAGCTTTCTACAGTTTCTTTTTCACACCCAGTTACCAAACTACAGTCTCTACTACTGTTTCTGATGCAGAATATCATACTCTCTCTCTCTCAGTCAATCTCACACCCTCATAACCTTTTATACACAGCAATGCCAGTCACATTGAGCCCTCACAGCATCAGGAAAAAAAATGCTAGCAGCATCCAGCATCACCTTTAAAAATATATATTTACAGGAACAATTCCCCATTCTCTGGGACTCTTAGAAAAAAAACGATCCATTTTGGGGGAAGCAAATTGAACAGTGGAGACAGGTGTAGCACCGTCCCCCAAATCACCAACCCCCAGGTAGCCAGGCCTGGGCTGGGCTGGTGCTGACAGGTGGTGAGCCAGGAGGCCTTCGAACCCATCCTCTCCAGCCTGGAAATCATATAGGACAGGCTTTATGCCCTTCTATTCCTCCCTCCCAACTCCAGGGACACTTAAAGGGTCCTTTGTACCCGCCCGCAGGAAATTGGGGGGCTGGGAGGGAGGGAGCTGAAAATACACATTTGGTATCAAAAATAAACACTTGGGGGTGGCAGGAAGATACATCCCCATCCCTTCCTTCCCACCCACCCCATCTCAGATATAGGAAGAGATGACCCCTCTCCCCTATCGAAAAGCCCTGTTTAAAAATAGATTATACTATCAAAATGGCAGAGGGTGGGGGACAGGGAGACCTGGAGTACTGGCTGGAGGGGGTCCCCCAGACGGGGACTACTCCCCCAAATAACCCTCCATTGGGAGGTAAGAGGCAGGACCCCAGGAGTTTGGCAGACACGGGAATGGCTTCTCAGGGGCAGAAGAACAAAAGGGGCATTCGTCCCCGGCCACAAAGGTGGCTGATAAAGGACAGGCTGTCTGAGAAAAAGCCTGGGGGGCGGTGGCGAGAATACCTATCCCAAGGGTGAGTCTGACTTGGTCAAGGCTCCAAAACCATTTAATGGCACAAATTCTTCCCGGACCCTTGGGGACAGCCAGGAATAAGAAACCACAACATGCTAGCTCTTCTACCCACACCCCAAAATGGAGACAGGGCTCCCTCAGCTTCCCAAGGGCAGGCTGAGAAATAAATAAAGAAAGGTCCTTCTCAAGCCAGACCCCAACTGTCTCATCTTGGGGGATAAAATGTGAAGCTGGAGATGTCCTCACCACTGCCCCGAAAAGGGTTGGGCCAGGCTCCTCCCAGTGGCCTTCAAAAAATAAATAAATAAACCGTCCCCACTACTGTGGTAGGAGACGTATAAGTGCAGCCACTGAGAGACTGACCGAGAATAGAGAGTAGATAATTTTCCTATGGAAAAATTACTGAGAAATCTTTCTTCCTAAGAAACCCCACCCCACCATGACTATAGCACGAGTCTGTCAGCTGAACTATGTTTCTTCTTGAGATAGCTGGCTGGAGAGAAGTTCAGGGTGTGAGCAACCCCAGAAAAGGTGGTGGTGGTGGTGGTAGTCATGGCTTCTGGGGCCCTGGGGAGAGCACCACGGGGGTGGAGAGGCCGTCCACGCTGATGGAAGGGATGTGCACCTGGGCGCTGCCACTAGATGGAAACTGGGGACAGAAATAGAGAGAGGTCATGGATGGGGGCCACGCTAGGTTCTCTCATCCACTCCTAGATGAGGGAAGAGGAGCCTACCTGGAAGGAGAGCTTGGCCGGGCTACGGGGAGCAATGGGACTCAGGGTGCTCCAGAAATGAATGCTGGGGGGCAGCGAGCTGGGCGTCAGCAGCACCGGGGTCTGTGGGGAAGCGGTAGTCAGAGCTCAGGTGAGCAGCAGGCAGGTGTGTGACAACGGAAGGAACTTGATACATGCCCCACCAGATATTCTACTAAGACTTCCGAGGTCAGTCCCTGGAAGTACACAGACCTACACCCTAACTACTAAGGATGTGTCTGTGATCTCTCTCAAACTTTACATTGACAACCCCTCCCAACTCTTGAAAGTCCACCCCAGCCTCACTGGGTAACACCACCTACAAGACACTGTCTACATGAGGATTTCAAACCTCATGAGTCATTATCCCAATAGCTCAGACTCAACCCCCAACTCTTATGTTCCACCTTTTACCTCACAGAACCCGGTAAGCAAATCCCAGGCCAAAAAGCCCCTCTCAGGTTCTGCATTCCATGCCCCAACTGAGAAACAGTTCCTACACATGGCCTCTCATTCCTTCCTTCTCCGCCCACAAAACTTGCCAGACTTGCCCTTCATTTGACCGAGATCCCTCAGCCTTGGAGCCTCACTCTTGTCCTTTTATCAACCTGTCTCTGCACTCTCCAGCTCACTCAGATAAGATAACCACGTTGGCTCTTGGGGTCAACCTAACACCTCTTAGTCCCCTGCCCCGTGCCAATTCCATTTATCCAGGGAGCCAGCCCCGCCCCTCCGCAGACACTCACCAACGTGTGCGTAGGTAGCAGGGATGGCGTTAGTGCCGGCCCAGGCGCCTGCAGACTGGAGCCAGTTCCCGATCCTGGAGTCCGTTCGGGTCCTGGCCCACCTAGCAGGCTAGGGCTGAGTGGAAGCTCCAGATCCCGGGGCTTTCGGCCCTTCTGAGGTTGGGGGATCTCTGTGCTGGAAGATGTGGAAGCCCCGAGGCCGCCTACCGGCGCTGCGGTCTCCATAACAACTGCAGGAGGGACTTCCCTCCCGGCCCTAGGGGCTTCCGGCACAAACCCCGCCTCCCCACTGGCTGCGGTGTTGAACTCCTCCTTGGGCTCTTCTACTTTGACTTCTGGGGGCAGTGGCCGGCCCAACCCGGGCTCCACGTTCAGCTCTTCTGATTTAAGGTTCGGGGCCTCGGGCGGGGTCAGAATGACCTGGGAGAGGAGGGAGTATGTATGGATTGCTGGGGTGGCGAAGCAATGACTTCCCTTGAAAAACAGCACTTGGTACTAGGGGCATAACTGCATATCGAGGCAGGTCCTCCAACAGGATTGGGACTTTGTCAAGGAACTAGGGCTACTTCTGGGGCAGCTTCTTCTGAGGGCAGGGTTGCCCCTAGGGATGGGGCGGAGCGGGGCTGGACTCCTGGGGATATTACCCCAAGTCTTGAAAAACTGTAGTTCTAAAAACCTTTCTTTAAGGACCAGCAACATCTGCCACACTTAAAAGCTAGTAAAAAAAAAAAAGGCAAATTCTTGGGCCCATCCCCAACAACCTGTGAGTTAAAAGGCCCTGCAGTTGATTACGGGAGTGGGAAGAAACAGTGCATTAAGCAAACACATACATTCAGGGCACCTAATACAAGTTGGGTGTACTACTAATAGTAGCGCACTTAATCTAGCTACCTTCTCGGTATGAGCATAGCCCATCTCCCCAACCCTTTCCCCAAAGGCACCTGCATCCCTCTTTCCACTACATCTCCTTTAATAGAACGTTTATGTCCCTTCTCTTACCCTCATTTGCAAATTATACATCCCTCCTCTTACTGAATTTCCATATTCCAGCCCTTACCTGCAGAGGCAGGCCAGCCTCTTCCGCCTCTAGGCAGGCCTCCAAGGGGCTTGGACTGGTGCTCCTGCTCCCTGAAGGGGGCACTGCTGCTCCTGCTGCAGCTGTATTGGAAAGCACTGAGATGGACCTCGGATGCAGGGGCAGCTGTAGCTGTGGCTGCAGGGACTGGATGGTGAAGGTGGAATAGAGGCCTGAGCGCATGTACTCGTTCCGGCTGCTTCGCGCCAAACCACCTGGGCCTGCCATTCCTGCACCCTTGGGTGTTCCTGGCTTCCCGGAGGCAGATTCCCCAGGGACAGCATGTACAGCAGCGGGGGCCACATTTGCCACAGTGGAGGTAATAGACACCTCAGGCTGGGGTGAACAGTCCTCAGTGGAGCACCCTGCAACCTCGGGATAGGACACAAACTTGTAGACGAACTTCTGGCCACTCACTTTGCGGATGATATTCTGGGAAAGGAGGAGACAGGACAGGGGGCCTTAGAAGAAAAGGCCAGGGTGCGGCTTTGGGGGACAGTGGAGGGGTATGTCTCCTAGTGTCTTCTCTCAGATCCCTCTCCTGTCTTTTTACATATACCATCCCGCCTCTGTGTAGCCTCCCCATATGTTCCCCCTCCCAGCCTATTTGACATCTCACACACCTCTCTCAATTTTGGGCTCCTTCCTTCTCCTCCTTCAGTTTCTCCCTCTCTTTCTTCCCCATCCCAATTCCCCCTCTGTATTTTCCCCAGTTTTTCCCCTTTCTAAATTCTCCCCTCCACAGTTCTTCCTGTGGCCTACTGCCCTTCTCCTCTTTCCCTGTCTCCCCCCATCCATCCCCCCTGCAAGTCTCCCTCTGTCTCTTCACCTTCATCTGTCTGATTCCCCTACCCCCATCTCAGATAACCCCCATCTCAGATAACCCCCCCACACACACACTTAGTGGCTCCTCTCCACGATGGGGCCCACCTAGGGAAGTAGGTGCAAGAACAAGCTTTCCTCCTGGCTCCAAGAACCAGGGGTGTCTGGTTAACAGGGTCAGGCCTTGCGGGTCGCTGCCAGGACACAGGTTTGGAGTCTAGCTAATGCAGTAAAATGGGAACATGAAGTAACTGACATAAGTGTTGGAAGAGACTAAAGTAATATAGAAGAATGTGCTGATGTATTACTAATATAGAGGACTATTTAAAGCTACTGACGCAGATGTTGAACAGGACAAGGTCAGGATGAGGAGCCACATTCTTAATACTTTTGTGGAGGTTTAAGCTAAGGCAAATAGAAAATGAAGTAACTGATAGTAACTAGATAAGAACATTAAAATACTAATAATAAATTTGGGGGAGAATCTCAAGGCTGGCTTGGGTGGGACAGAACATGTTTGGGATATTTCAGGATGGGTCTGGAGGGTCTCGGATGTTCTGGCAGTCTCAGAGCACAGTGAGGTTGCCTCATTATTAATATTGTTTTGGAGGCTTGAGCTAAAAGAATAAAATATGAAAAATGGAATAAATGCTATAAATGATTAACGGTGTACACATAGGTCCAGGGCTGTTCTGGAGGAAAAGAGGCTTCCAGATGGGGGTGGTGCTGGGGTACCCTGGAGATATCTTCAGGCTGGTCAGGTATGTCACAGGGTGGGTTTGTTTCTCAGAAAAATAATGAAAAGCGATATTCATTAATGTTGTTTGGAAGTATCAGGTAAAGAAATAAAATAAATAACTTGTATAAATATTGGGGGAGAAAGCCAACTCAGCACTGGTGTGGGAGTCTGAGAGGATAAGATGAGGAACATTTCAAATTGTAGCTATAGGAAGAAGATGATAAAATAAAAGAACTGATATGAGTATTGAGGTGGACCACTGTTGCTCTGGGAACACAGAGGATGGGGTGTGCAGATGGCATTATATATTTTGTTTGGGAGACTTTAGCTAAAGGATAACAAAAGAAAAAATAATTGATGAAAAGTTTAAGGGTCTCAGATGATGAGATAAGAATCTTCGGGATTTCTTGTTCTGGAATAACAGCAGATTATGAAAAAAAAACTGGGGAGTGTAGGAGTGATCCAGGGGTCCCAAAGCACAGGATGAGAAAAGTCATTATTAGTAGTGTTTTTAAAAGTTCTGGTTATAAGAATAAGGTAAGAAAATGAAATGTGTGGGACATGGTGGGACAGCATGACTTTTAAGGTTTTAGCCAAAGCAGTAAGACAAGAAAATAACTGAGATAAGAATGTTTGGGGGAGCCCAACCTTGGTCTGAGAGTACCACAGGATAGGGTAAGAAGTGGCCAAGTTTAATATTGGTTTCAAAGTCACAGCTATAGTGATTAAGAAAATGAAATAACTGATATAAATTTGGGAGTCCTCAGCCCTAATTTCTGAGGCCTTACCTTATCATAGTAGTACCGCAAGGCCCGGCTGAGCTTGTCGTAATTCATGTTGGTCTTGTTCTTGCGCAGTCCCCACAGCCGGGCCACCTCCTCAGCATCCACCAGCTTGAACTCACCACCATCCCGTGAGGTCCAGGAGATGATGTGGCCATTGCCCTGTTCTCTCAGTAGCTGCAGCAGAAACTGCCACAGCGTCACAGAGGGGTCCATCGTGAGGGTGGTGTTCACGCCATCCCAGGGGTACCTGGACGGTAGATGGCTCAGAGCCAAGAGTCTGTGGGCAGGATGGAGCAGAGGTCAGCAGGAGGAAGATTCTTTTCTTGCCATCTTACTTCCACCTCTGTCCCCAAAGCCCATTATCATTCTCTAAAGACCCTCATACTCAATTCTAAGCTCCTCAGCCTGGCTTTGGATGACCCCTGTAATGGGATGAGACTTTTGGCTACATTAGGAGAGTATGAATAAATTTTGCATGTAGGACAAATAGGAATCTTTGGAGGCCAGAGGGCAAACTGTAGTAGACAGACTGTAGTCCCTCCAAAGATGTCCGTATCCGAATCTCTGGAAACTGTGAGTATATATATTATCTTATGTCAAAAGGAACTTTGTAGATTAATTTAAGGTTATAGACCTTAAAACAGAAAGGTTATTCTGGATTATTTGGGTGAGCTCAATCTAATCAGAGAAACTATTAATAAAAGCAGAGGGAGAAAGGCAGCTCAGAGAAATGTGATGACAGAAGAGGCAGAAGAGAGTAAAATCACAAGAAGGTCTCAACCTGCCATCGCTGGTTTTGAAGATGGAAGGGTGCTGAGCCCAGGAATGCGGTGGTGGCCTCTTAAACCTGGGAATAGCCCTCGACTGACAGCCAGTGAGGAAACAGGGACCTCAATCCTACAACATCAGGGAACTGAATTCTGAGAACAACCTGAATGACCAGGAAACAGATCTTCCCCTGGAGCCTCCAGAAAGTAACGCAGCCCTGCCGATGCCTGGACTTAGCCTGGTGAGACGTGTGCTGCACTTCTGACTTACACAATACATTTATTATTTTAAGCAGCGAGGTTTATGATAATTTGTTATAACAGGAATAGAAAACTAATATAATGCCCTTCACCTGAATATTTTCATTTGCATTTCTGACCAAATCACATATCAACTTTGCCAGGAGGTTCCTTCTGCCAGCTCCTCTTGAAGGCTGTTCGCTCCATGTAGGGCTCCCTTCCTCTGTACAGAAGTCTTCCTCATCGTTCGAGTCTCAGCTCCAGGGGTCCGGCCTTTACGAGGCCTTTCTAGAACTGAATGCCTGCTTTCTTCTGTCCCTCTATCCACACTCCTCAGACCTGTTTCTGTCTCTGTATGTTCTCCTTCTTGGTAACAGCCATAACTACCATACATGCCAGGCATTGTTCTAGTCAGGCAACATGGCCTAGTGGACAATTACCCAGGCTCCACAACCAGACTGCCAGGGTTGGAATCCTGCCTGGTTCTGCAGCTTGGTAGCAGTGTGATCCCTGGGCATATTCTTTAACCTCTTTGTGCCTCAGTTTCCCCATCTGTAAAATAGGGATAATAACAATATCACCTAGCTCATAGGGTTATTGTATAGAATGAATATAATATGCCTGGGGCATGATAAACTCTAAACAAGTATTAGTTTCTGATTTGTTCATAATCCCTTAGCCCCTATTCCAAAAACCTCTAAGAACAGAAGGCTTCTTTGTAACCCTTTTGGCAGCAAAACCTGATAGGAAACAAAACAAGGCCCTTTGTGGCCTTTACTGATCTTTACTTAGTGTAACTGTTCATACATTTTGCTGCAGAAATCTGAATGTGGCTATTTTGGAGCCCACTAAGGGTGTTATGTAACATCTTGTATGTGCACCTCGTTACCTTTCTAAAATCCAAATATTTTGAAATTATGAAACATCTGGCCCCAAGGGTTTCAGATAAGGGCATATAAACCTGTACTGTTATTTTTATAGGTATTGATGCATTTCTCCCTTGTCATGACTCTGGGAAGTAGGTACCTCTGACTGCAAATTTATAGAGGAGGCAGCCAAGGCACAAAATGTCTAAATGATGTCTATAGGCCACACAGCTTTATGTGGCAGAGCCAGGATTTGGACCCAGGCAGCCAGGTTCCAGCTCTAAGCTTTCAAACCCTTAGGCTAAATTGCTCCTCACACTAACTGCTGCATAATGACTGCTCCCTTGGCCCATACTGCAGAGGACTGGACCTTCCGGGCCACCCCCATAACTGCTCTCTTTGCTGAACTTCCTGGTGCTTATGGAATGAGCTTTCGTCAATCAACTGTTCACTGGCTGGGATTGCTGGGTTAAGAATAAGTAAGACCTAGGCCCTGGCTGGCATAGCTCAGTGGATTGAGCACAGGCCTGCGAACCAGACGATCGCGGTTCGATTCCCAGTCAGGGCACATGCCTGGGTTGCAGGTCAGTTCCTTGCAGGCTAACTACCAGCAAGGGACACACAAAAGGCAACCATACATTGATGTTTCTCTCCCTCTCTCCTTCCCCTCTAAAGATAAATAAACAAATAAAATCTTTGGAAAAAAAGAATAAGTAAGACCTTCCAAATCAGGTTTCAAAGAACCTCTCTCTATTATTTATAGCCTGATTCTTCAATCCGTAATTAAATATATGGTATGATTCTCTTATGTCTGAGCTGTTTCAACGTTCATTTCAGAGACACAATTTTAGGCAATTACACAAGCCATAGAGCCATGAAGTGTCCAGATTAGAGTCCTGGCTTTGTAGCCCTCACTGAGTTTATTTCAAAGGCCTGCTTATTTCAGAGGCACAAAGAGTTCAGGGGGACTCCTGGTGGCAAAGACAGGCAATTTTAGCAGTTCCTCCTCCAGTGGCAACAGGACTTACAATTCAGGTAAAATCTGACAGTTTGCTTCAAGCCTCAATAGCATACAGGGTTTCATATTTTGTTTATTACTGTATTTCTCATTTGACCCCTTATAAGAGTTCTAGTAATCTGTGTTATTTGAATGTGTTTACCGTTCTTCATCTCATTTATTTAGCAAGCATTTACGGAGTGCCTACTGTGGGCCAGGTGCTCTAATGCAAGTGACATTTTAGTAGGGAAAACAGACACAAAACAAGATAAATGAGTAAAGAATGTGAGATGATGATAGAGCTATGGGAAAAAAATGAAACGGGAAGAGACTTTTTAAAAGATTGGCAGGGGTGGGTCATCACTGAAGAGAGGTGACATTTGAGCAAAGACCTAAAAGAGGTGAAGGATTCAGGTTTGTGATGACCTAGGGAGCAGCGATCCAGGCAGAAGGAACAGTCCGGGTGAAAGGGCCTGAGGCTGGAGGGCATCGGGCAAGCTGGAGGAAGAGCAGGGAGTCTGGCATGGCTGGCCAGGAGGGAGCAAGGGAACAGTGGCAGGAGATGAGATCAGAGGGGCAATGGGGGCCAGACTGAGTGAGCCTTTTCCAGGCCCTGTAAGGACTCTGACAGGAGCCACGAGAGAGTTGTGAACAAAGGGGTGACAGGCTGTGACTTGGATTTAACAGGATCCCTCTGGTTCCTGTGAGGAGAACCGACTAGTGGCTGAAGAGGCTACTGCAGTAGTCCAAGTGAGAAATGGTGGTAGCAGCAGCGGCAGCAGCGAGATTTGCTGACATAAAATGGGGGTGAGAGAGGAACCAAGGACGATTCTAGGTTCGTGGCCTGGAAGGATGGAGCTTGGATCAGCTAAGATGGGAGCACTGCACGAGAGAGGTTTTAAGGGGAGATAAGGAGGTCAATTTTGGAGATGGTCAGTCTCAGAGGCCTGTTAGACACTAACGTGCATGCTGTGAAGAATAACATTAATTTTAAAATTAGGAACCAGTGATACAGCCCTTACTATGTGCTGTAACCATATTACTCATTTAATCCTCAAAACAACACTATGGGGTGGGCATTATTATTATCCTCCCATTTTCCGGAGGAGGAAATGGAAGCACAGAGAAGTTAAGCAACTTAACCAAGGTCACACAGCTGGATGTTGGCAGAACCAGGGTTCAAACTCAGTCAATGATCCCAGTCACCTTACAACACCAGCTCTCTATGGAGGGCTTTCCTGAGGAAGTGACATTTGAGCAGACACCTGAAGGAGGAGAGGTAGCAAGCCATGCTGACATCTGTGGGAAGGGTGCTTTGGGCAGAGGGAACAGCACGTATGAAGGCTCCAATGTGGGCACAAGCACCCTGTGAGTTCATCCAGCTCCCATCTCTGAGGATATGTCCTATTCTTCCTGCCAGGAGTTCCCTTCCCCCTTCCAATACTCAATGAACCCTCTATCTTACAATCATCAAGTTCTGGTATCTCCCAGGGAGAATTAATTCATCCTCTTGTGGTCCAATGCACCGAATAACCGAATAAAGCCCTTGCAAAGCTATTCTTCTCTCTGGGTCTTCAGCCTCACACTCCTCTGCCCTGTTCTAGCTGTGTGACCTTGAGCAACTTACTCAACCTCTCTGAGTCTGTTTCTGCATCTGTAAAATGGGGATGTTTCATTTTCAAAGCAAATTAGCCTCTAAATACACCTACTCTCAAAGGCTTTTGTAAGGATTAAATGTCAGTGTAAGTAAGGGACTTGGAAAAGTATCTCTAGCACATGGTAGACACTCAAGAAATGTTAGCTATGCCCCAGTGTGTCATCCTTCTCCCTCCCCACAACCTTATGTATCACCATGACCACTGGGCTTCCATTATGTCTCAGATCTCGTCTGCTACCCCTCCCTTTATTCTGCTACAGCTACCATGGCCTCTTTTGTGTGCCTTGAGAACATGCCAGGCACAATCCCACCTCAGGGTCTTTGCATCAACTCTTTCTCCTGCCCAGTGTACTCCTTCACTAGACATTATGGCTCCTTCCCTGACCTCCTTCAGGCCTTAAGTCAAGAGTCACCTTCTAAGTGAGGCCTGCCCTGTGCCTAAGATTTCAACCATCCTAATACTCTATTCCTACCTTTCCTACTTCATTTTTCTTCCTTAGCACTTGTCTAACACACTATCTAATTTTATTTGTTTCATTTATATGGTCTGTCTCCTGATCTTTTAACAAATGTATGCTCTACAAGGGCAGGAATTTCTGTGTTTTGTTTCCTCCCACATCCTCAGTGCCTAGAAGAGTACCTGGTACTTAGTAGATGCTCAGTAACTGAATCAACAGGCTCAACTAACTAGCCTCTTTTTTAAAAAAAATATTTTATTTATTTATTTTTAGAGGGGAAGGGAGGGAAACATTAATGTGTGGTTCTCTCTTACATGCCTCCCTACTGGGGACCTAGCCCACAACCTAGGCGCATGCCCTGACTGGGAATCAAACCAGTGACCCCTTGGTTCCCAGGCCAGCACTCAATCCACTGAGCTACACCAGCCAGGGCCCAACTAACTAGCCTCTTAATTAGCTCTCATATGCCCTCCTCATCCCCACGTGCCCCCCCCCAATTTGTCTGAAATTATTTTTTCCAATTCATTCACACAATAAATTTGAATTAAGCACCTACTATATACTAGGTATTTTTAGGTGCTGGAGACCCAGCAGTGACTAAGCAGACAAAAATCTAAGCCCTCACGGGACTCCTAATGGGGAAAAACAACGCAATAAATTGGCACACTATTCTGTCTGATTGACAGTAATAAAGGGCACAGGGAGAAATAAAGCAGAGAAGGGGTCTGAGTCCTGCTAGGTGTGCAAGTTCAGATGGTCAGGGACTAGGTGACATTTGAACAGAGCCCCCAAAGGAACCACGCGGAGATCAAGGGTACAGTGTTGTGGGCAGAAGAAATGGCCAATGTAAAGGCCCTGAGGCTAGACCACTGGTGTGTTTGAGGGCAAGTGAGGAGGTCAGTGTGGCTGGAACAGAGTTGGGAGTGTAGGAGATAAGGCCAGAGAGGTTACTTGTTCCATTATTAAGTCACAGGTATTCTTTATTTACACTGGAGAAGATTCTAATTCTGATCCCCCCACTTTCCAAACGAGGAAACAGGTGCTGAGACAAAGTGGTCAAATCACTAAGGTCACACACCTTCTGGGATTGGGGGTAGATAGATGCTGTGACAAGGTGTGCAATGCAGATGGCTCTGCAGAAGGAAGAGCAAAAAGCTTGGAGATGGAACTGACTTAGTCTTTAAGGAGTGGGGCCTCGCATGGGATGGGATGAGGTAAGAAAGGGGAGCCTCAAAAATTATCTTGTGTTCTGAAGGGTACCCAAACCTGGCACTTACTGGGTCACCTTTGAGTAAGGTATTTAGCCTGCCTATGCCGAAGTTTCCTCAGTACCTATCTAGTAGGGTTATGGTTAGGATTAAATGAGCTCACGAATACAAAGCACTTTGCCTGGAACTCAATAAATGTTAGTAAGTGCTCAATAAATGTGGGCTACTATTAGCATTATCACTAACATATTCATTTGTCGTTGTGAAGAAGAATGTCTTAATGGTTAACAGTGTGCACGAGGAGGTGTGTTTTAGAGTAAAAAAGACCTGAGTTCAACAAGCACATGAGCTTATCCACTATTAAGGTGGGAGGTGGTCAGGGAAGGCCACGACTGAACCACCACAAGGAAAGGAGGGGAGCGGAATAAAAGCAAAAGGCTGACCCTCCTGGAGGAGGGATTGCAAAGCACTGGACTCATGAGAGGGGTAGGGGTGTGAATGCAAGCAAACGGATATCAGAAAGGCCAATGAGCAGATCCCCCGCAAAGGTGGGGTTGTGGTGGTGTAAAGGCTTATTTTGTTTACTGGACAAGGGGTGCAAAACAGTACACTGAGTGCTGCATAATAGTGGAGGGAGAGAAAGTCAACACACAGGGACTGATTAAAAAGAGAGGGGGACAAGACCATGGACTGGGCTACTGATTGTGGGGAGATATGAAGCACTAAAGCACTAAATGAATCCACTATTAAAAGGGAGAAGCCCAAGGACTGGAGGACTGACACTACCAAAGAGGGAGGTTAGGGCAATGGGCTGATAACTAGGAGAATGTGTACAGAAGCACATAATACAGACCGATTCACTGGAAAATGGTGTGTGTGCACACGTGTGTGATAAAGCCATGGACAGATGCACTGGGGGATTGGAGGAGGCTAGGAATACAAATTCACAGATTAATTTACCGTTAAAGAGTGCAGGGGGGTAGCATGCCACGGATTGATTCACTACAAGAAACAGGAGAGTTGGAACAAACAAGGCCACAGATGGGGCCCATGAAAGTTGAGGAGAAGAGAAACACCCTCAGACGGACCTACTGTCAAAGACTTGGAGAGTGTCGAAGATTGGTCCCCTGTAAGTGGGGGTGGAGGGGCAAGACCATGGACGAGTCCACTGTAACGTGAGGCGGGGAGAAATATAAGCACGCAGACCGATCCACTATTAAACAGGAATGGGGATTAGGCCACAGTTAGAGCCATTACAAGGGGTGAAAAGAGGGGACAATGCCACAGGGAGGTCCACTAGCAGTGGTGGCGGCAGTGGGGAGCCGAACACCAGCGGGCCACGGGCCAAGCCACATCCCTCACGCGGGGGCGGGAAGAATACCTAGGGTCACGGACCAAGCCCTCCACCCTCCAGGCCCTAACTCACCTGTGCGTAGGGCAGCGGCGGCGTTGGCAGCTCCGGGGGGCGGGGGCTCCATGCGCGGCCCCACCGCCCCCCAGGCCCGGGTTCTGAGGCGGCGGTGGCGGCGGTGACGGTGGTGGTGGCTGTGGCAGCAGCGGCAGCGGCAACACCTAGAAGCCACCCCTGCGTTTCCCCACAGCTCACGTGGGCCCGTGGAGGAGGTGCCAAGTGTTTCGCAGTTCGCTGATTGGCCAAGAGCCATAGATTGACCGTGACGTCCAGGGTTGGGGAGGCGGGTCCTTGCCTCTCAGAGCTATGCCTAGACTGGCCCGAGGGGAGCTGTTGGAACGCAGATGGCGGGTTCCAAGGGGGCGTTTCTCGGCCCGCCGGTGCTACACGCTGATTGGCTCAAGAAAGACTGATAGACCATGGGCAATTGACAAGGTTCTGGGGGTCACCTGCCTCACAGCAGATTAGCCTCTAGGGGATTGACAGAAGACAGCTTTGGAGGATTGGGGTGGGTGGGCCCTGCCTTTGGCAGACTGGAGCATGAGGGACTCCTAAACAGCTGCCAAAACACAAACAGGGCGGTGCTGCCCTCCATGCTGCTCAGCGGAAGCAGGACTTATATAGAAGTGGGCGTAGCAGCCAGCAGGAAAAGGGTCGGCCAGGGCTCCGCGTAGGCGGGCAGAGTAACTCTATAACGATTGGCTAGAGGACGAATTTAGAACGGAGCAGAGGTAGGAGGGCAGGACAGCTGCCAAACAAGAGAAGCAGAGTGGCGGAAACTAAATGCTGAGGGCGGGGTCGAGCTGCAGTTAGAGTTATAAAGGGGTTGAACTTGGCTTTGCATTTATTGGATGCTGAACTCAACCTAGAAATAGGGGCCAGACCAGGGAGGGCGGGACCTGGCTCTGTGCCCACTGGTGGAAACTGGAACTATTTAGAAGCAGTAGCGAGGCCAGTTTGAGCCGGGCTGGGCTGGGCATGGGTGTAATTTAAGGTACCTGAGGAATGATTAGGGTGTGGGAGACGGATTAATTTTAGGGCCAGGAGTGAAAGGTTGAGTGCCTTGGGAACAACCCTCCACCCTGAATTGGCCCATTCTGTATAGTAATTAAAAGAGCAGTGTCCAAGAAAAGAAATGAAAGGGTTAGGTCAGGGCCCAGGTTGTCAAGGCAACAGAAGAGAGGGCAGAGCAGTTAAGTCTAGCAGCAAGTGCTATCAAATAACAGTCCGGAGGCAGGACTTCAGGTGCACTTTAAAGGTTCCACACAGAGACTGGATGAATCTCTGGGCCTTCTAGTAACTTTGTGCTTTAGAAACAGGGCACCTTGGTGAACAGTAAGGGTTAAGGGGAAAAAGAAGGGCCATATGACTCAAACAGGCTTTCAGGTTCTTTAATGTCTGGAGGTGGGGGAAGAAGTCAATGGCGAGGCTCGTCTGGGATATTCTGCAGGCCTTGTAGTTCTCTAAGCCCCTGAAAAAGAGGACAGAAGAGAATGAACACACTAGGTCCAGGCTCTGTCCCAGGCTTGCTCTGACCTCCCCTCCCTCAAAGCTACCCTAGCTCCAATTTAGAGGGACAGATGGACCTTCCAGTCTCTGGCTCTCTCCCTTCCTCAGGTCACCACCTGAGGAAGGTAAATGCATTTGGAGACAGAGTCCAGGAGTAGGGTGAACTGCTCTCACCTCTAGCAACATGTGGATATGGGCCTTGATATTCATTGAGTCCTTGGTGAGGCTGTCGCTGAGCCTGGAGAAAACAGACAAGAAAGGGCAAAGTGGACCCCGTGATCATGAGGATGAGGCTTCCTCATCACTTCCAGAACTATCTATGTCCAGGATGACTCCCACATGGCAGGTGGTAGGACTTAACCACTATCAGATCTGCTCCTATGCAGAAATGCCTGGCTATCATCCAGGTTGCACTATTCTTATTTTCTTTAAGATTTTATTTATTTATCTTTAGAGGGGAGGGAAGGAGAGAGGGAGAGAAATATCAATGTATGGTTGCCTCTCGTGCATCCCCTGCTGGGAATTGGCCTGTAACCCAGGCATGTGCCCTGACTGGGAATCGAACCATGGTTGTTTGGTTTGCAGGCCCGCGCTCAATCCACTGAGCTACACCAGCCAGGGCTCAAAGACATTTATTGAATCCCCACTCTATGCTTGGTAGGTTTAGGTACTAGGGAGACAGCAGAAAACACAGCAAACAAAAATCTTGGCTTCATGAAGCTCAAATCAAATAATGGTATAAAATATAGAGTATGTCAGGTGGTTCAAAGTATGATAAAAAAACTTAAGACAATAAGAGAAGATAAGGAGTACAAGAGTGGAGGTATAAGTCTAATTAGAGTGCTTAGAGATGGCTTCACTGAGAAGTGTTTGAGTAAAGACTTAAAATGAAGAAGTGAATCTGGATATGTGTGGAGAATGAGTGCTCCAGACCCAAGGGGCAACAAATGCAAAGGCGCTGAGGTCGGGGTATACCTGGCCTATTTGAGGCACAGCAGAGAGACTGGTGTGGCTGAAGAAAACTAAATGAAAGCAGATTGTAGGAGGTGAGGTCAGAAAAGGAAGTGGGGGAGGCAGATCCTGTAAAACCCACAAGGTCATGGTAAGGACTTTGGCTTTTACTGTAAGTGGGATGGGAGTTAGGCTGCGATCAAAGCAGGGATGTGAACTAACTAGGGTTTTAGAGGCTCCATCTGCCTGCTGTTTGGAGAACTGACTGTGGATAAGGAGATGTGGTATGGAAGCAGAAGTCCAGTGAGGGAGCCACTGCAATAGTCCGGTGAGAGTTGGAGACTCAGGACACAGTAGCAGCAGTTGAGGTGATGAAAAATCACTGGATTTGGGGTATATTTTGAAGGTAAAGTCCACAAGATGTACCAAAGAATTAAATGTAGGGTGTAAGAAAGGGTGCTCAAGAAAGGCTTAAGCAAATGGGAAGCTGGAGTTGCCTGAAACCACTCTGGACCTGGAATGTTGAGTTACGTAAACCAGTCTCACCCAAAAGAATCCTCAGTGACACGAAGGGTAAAGGGAGGCTTTTCTGAAGAATAAAGAATGAGTAAGAACTAAACAGTAAGGAAGGTCTTTTCCACAAAGAAGGCCAAGGCAGGAAAGAACTTTTTGAGGAGCAGTCAGGCCAGAGTATTAGAAAACTAAGTGAATGATGGAAGAAAATTGTTATAAGGTCCAAGAAATAGGGAGGGGCTAGATCATGTAGGATCTTGATATCATCATAAGAAATGTGGATTGTGCTATAAATGTAAGTCAGTTTAAGGGAAACCAAATACTGTAAGAAAGTAGAAGGCAACAACACAGGATGATAAACTAGAAAAAAATGGTATGAACCTATTTATGTACCAAGATCTCCCAAATTTATCTTTTCAGTCCAGACTTCTCTCCTAACTCCAGACTTGGGAGTTTCAACTTCAATGCTTAATAAGCACTTCACACGTAACATATCCTAGACTGAACTCCTGATCTTCCCCTCCAAATCTGCTCCCCCCTATCTCTTCCATCTCAGATAACAACTCCATCCTTCCAGTTGTTCAGCCCAAACCCTGGACTCCTCTTTCTCTCACACACCCACATCCAATCGAGCACTCTATTTAAAATTACAAGTGCAATTTGTTCTACTCTGCATTCCTCTGTAGCATTGTCTAGGTTTTTTTAAAGATTTTATTTATTTATTTTTAGAGAGAGGGGAAGGGAGGAAGACAGGGAAACATCAATGTGTGGGTGCTCTTCCTGCTCCCCCCACTGGGGGCCTGCAACCCAGGCATGTGCCCTGACTGAGGATCAAACTGGCAACCCTTTGGTTCGCAGACCAGGGCTCAGTCCACTGAGCCACACCAGCCAGGGTCCTCTGTAGCATTGTCAACCTGTGACACACTACATCACTGACTTTGTTGTTGTTTTTTTTCATCTGTCTCCCCTGGCCAGAATGTAAACTGTGTAAGATGTGGCAAAGATTTGGTCTGCTTTGTTCCCTGCTGTATCACCAGGAACAAAATGGTGTGTGGCACATATAGTAAGCACCCAATGTATGTTAAGGAATAAGTGAATGACTACTCTACTGAAAGGAATCTGAAGTCTTCAAAAGATGGTAGTCTACGTTTAAGGACAATAAATAAATAGAGGATGGTGTTGTTGCCAGGAAGCAAAAATGCTTTCAGGAATATCTAGGGTAGTGATAAAAAAAAAACAGGAATGACATGGGTAAGCTTGATCCCTTGATTAGGGACAATCTGAATATCAAAGAAGAGAATAAAATTATTTAATGGTACAAGCTTAGTCTATGAAAGGCTGTGAGGTCAACACTCAAAGAAGAGAAAAGTATAGTCAGTAAATGCTAGTTGTAACACAAAAGGGATATATTTAATTTACTGCTACTGATTTAATATGTAAGGCAATGTTAATAGTCAAATGGTTATTCTCCTTCTATAATGACATGTCTGTTTATGGGTATAAATGTGTACTCCTTTCTGTGTAATCAGGAAAGAATATACAAAGAGACCTGCTCCTCCCACTCTCCAAACAAAGAAATATACTAAGAACAGGAAGAACTGACAGGCCATTTTGACCACATAAAATAACCTGAAAGAAAGTTCAAAGTTTGCCCTTAGTAACCAAGCATTTTAAAGTGTGGGTGAGCTATACAGGCTCAAATTCTCATTTCCTAGAAAGATTAAACTTCTAGGGAGTCCTACTAATTATAATTAAGTAATAAGAGATTCAACATTTCTCATCACACTGATAAACCACGCCAGTATTCCAAAAAGACCAGACAAGGGAGCAGGCACTGACAACCTAAATACCTCATTTTAGGGAAAGACATCAAGTCTCATAAAATTAAAATCTATTTGAAAGGTTCATGAATCCCGTGATATAACAAGGAAAGCTTTGTTATAAGAAATGGTCTTGGTCTAAATGACCACCAGCTTAGAATTGTGTTGGCTCGTGAGAGTACGACCCTCAACCAAAATGTTCACCAACAGGTCTGACCGCCAAAATTTAGAAATCTCAGCAGGTCTGAGGCTCTTTTTGAGCTACTAACACTGAAACCCTGCAAAGGTTTGAAACAAGAAGTACTGGAACCCTAAGGAAGGCAGGTCTGGAAGAAATGCATGCAGCAATAAAGATAAATATAACCCAGACGGAATTTTAGATCAGTAATATTCACTTTAGTGAGGTGTGGTTAATCTAAGCATATTGCTCAGCATCCCTTTACTCACTGCACGTGAGCCATACTTGCCTCTCCTGGCTGTTCCTCTAACACCATAGGCACACAGGTCCCTTGCCAGGAATGTTCTTCCCCAGACAGCATGCTGTCTTGTTCACTCAACCAAATGACTCAAATGTCACTTCCTCTGGGAGGCCTTCCCTAGTTACATTCCAAACTTCTCATCCACACTCCCGATTCCCCTTCCCTGCATGAAACCTTAAAAGCAAGCACAGCCCATGCTTTCTTATCACATTACCTCCCCATCACCACCAAGAGAGATCTGCTTCAATCCCCACTTCAACCTGTTTCCATCACACGCTTTGAAATTCATTCAACAAACACAGATACCTATTATATGCTATGTACTATGCTGGTCACTTGGGGTACAGACAAAATACCTCCCTTTGTAAGCCTTATATCCCAATGGGAGGAAGCAATGAACATTAGAAATAAGTAAACATTAGGAGGTCATAAGTGCTAAGGAAAAAAAGAAAAAGTAGAACAAGGGAAGGGAATCAGGAGTGCCAGGGGTTGTCATTTTAAAGTGACATTACAGAAGACGTTATTGAGAAAGTGACATTTAAGCAAGACTTACACTGAGTGAGGAGAAAGGAGCCATGCAGATACCTGGGAAGGAGCACTGCAGGCAGAGAGAACACCCACTGCAATCACCCTGAAGTGGGATCATTCTGGGGTGTTTAAAGAAGCCCGTGCAGGTCAGTGTGGTGAGAGCACTGAACAAGCAAAAAAAAAAAAAAAAGTAGCCAGAGGTGAAGGCAGAGGTAACTTGTTTTACTGTTAGTGATTTATAGGCTTAGACCCCACGGATCTGGTCAAAATTGTGGTTATGTGTAATAGTATAGTTCTTCTAGGATAGAAGCCTTCAAGAAACCCTTCTGTCTTATTCACTGCTGCCTCCCACCATCAAGCACAGAGTCTGGAATACAGCAGATACCCGATGCATGTTCGTGTGAATGAGAAATATTAGGTTGGCCAAAATGTTCATTTTCCCCCCATAAAATGGCTTTAGCAGTACTTAGTTGTCTTTAACGTCATTTGAAACAATTTTGTTACATTGTATTGTGACAGCCATCATATCAGCATGCATTTTTAAAAAACTTATCAAAGTTAATGAATTTTTGTGTAGCCATTGTAATATGGAAGATGGAAGGAAATACACAATATTTTCAGTATATTATACTTTATTATTTCAAGAAAGGTGAAAGCACAACTGAAATGCAAAAAAATATCTGTGCAGTGTATGGAGAAGTTAATGTGACTGACTGAACATGTCAAAAGTGGTTTGTTAAGTTTTATACTGGAGATTTCTCGCTGGACGATGCTCCACAATCAGATAGACCAGTTGGAGTTGATAGTGATCAAACTGATACATTAGTTGAGATCAAGGTTATACCACACAGGAGATAGGCAACATACTCAAAATATCCAAATCAATCAATTTACTGGTGAAAACAGAAAATATGTCTTTAATTTTACAGGAAAAAAAAACAAAAAAAATGGACTTTTTGACCAACCCAATACAAAGACCATTGAGTGCTTAACATGTGCTACACCTGGGGATGAGCTTTGCATCCATACTTTCCTCAACTCTAGCCCTGAGGAGGGGAGTTGGGTCCCTAAGTATTCCAGGAAGCCATGGGGGAAAGGGGAGGGGTATTGCAAACAGTGGCATTTTTAGGCACTGTCCTCATGGAATAGACTTACTTTGTGAGGAGATTGCTCTTCCGATCAATAAACTTGAGAGCTTCTGCCAGTGTCAGCTCCAGGAAAAAACCATATCCAAGGGCCACGTAGATCCGTGAAGTGTCTGGGCTAAGGAAACAGTGGTTAGAAGAAGTGGGGGAAAGTTCTTACCCCTGCTTAGCATACCATACAGTTTAAGATTTTCTTACTCCCCTTCCCTGCCTTCCCCAAGTTGAAGCTCTGGGAGGGCAGGGATTTTGTCCTATTTTATTCACTGTCACATCTCCAGCACCGAGCACAATGTCTGGTACATAGCAAATACTCAAACAATGTGTTGAACAAAGGAAGGGGAAAGCTGAACCCTGTGGGATTAGAGGGGTAGGCAGCCACTCACACCACTGTGTCAACGAAGAAGTTACAGCCCAAATCCACCTGCATATTTAATTCTGAGTGCTTAGCTTCCTGTGGGATCAGGGAAAAAGAGGTAGGAGTTAGTGGTCAACTTTTAGGTCAGGTGACAGGTTTCAGTCTGATGTTTCTCCTCCCATGCCTCTTCCTCTCCACACCACAAAAAGGTACCCAACCTTGGCATCCTTACCTGGAGACGCTCAATGACATTTCTCAGTTGAAGGTATTTGGACAGCTGCTCATACACCTTGTCACGATGGTCCAGTACCTTTCTGCGGGGACATGATGGGACAAGAATAAAATGGTGCCCAATGGGAAGCCCTGTCCTTCTTGGAATACCTCATAACATGATCCTCTGATACCCTTAAGTCACAGTGCCCTAAAGAGAGGTTTTAAGCCCTGGCTGGTGTAGCTCAGTAGATTGAGCGCAGGCCTGTGAACCAGAGGATCACAGTTCGATTCCCAGTCAGGGAACATGCTTGGGTTGCAGGCCGGTTCCCTGCAGGCCAACTCCCAGCAGGGGACGCACAAAAGGCAACCATACATTGATGTTTCTCTCCCTCTCCTTCCCCTCTAAAGATAAATAAATAAATAAAATCTTTAAAAAAAAGTTAAAAAAAAAAAGAGAGGTTTTAGTGCAGAAGTTAAGATTCGGACTCTAGGTCAGACTGCGTGGGTCTGAACCCAGACTCTCCTTTTTACTAGCTGTGACTTTGGTAAGTAAATAATATCTTTAGGATTCAATGTCCTCGTCTATAAAGTACAGCCGACAAGTATTATCTCATAGAGTCATTAGATGGATTAAATGAGTGTTTACTGTAAAGTACTTAGAATAGTGCCTGTCAAATAGTAAGCTCCATATATGTGTTATTTATTATTGTTAGAAAGAGGGGAGGTGGGGGAGAAAGAGGAGGAGAGAAACATCAATGTGTGGCTGCCTCTCGCAGCCCCAACTGGGGACCTGGCTCACAACTTAGGTATGTGCCCTGACTGGGAATCGAACCGGGGAACCTTTCGTTCACTGGCCAGCACTCAATCCACTGAGCCACACCAGCCGGGGATGTTATCTATTATTATATACTACTCCCAATGCCTCTCGCCAATCAGAATGTCCATTTCTCACCCTAGAAAAGTCCTCCATCCCTTTTAGGATGTTCTTACTCCTAGTTGTTAACATTCTACTTCCTGCTCAGATTAATAATGATAGTAATAATTTTCCATACTCTTTGGCCTTCTCGTATCCACATTAAATCCTTTACAAGAACAGAAAACTCCAAACCACCACAGGAGAAAGGTTCCATCAATTTCCCCATTTCACAGATAAGGAAACTGAGACACAGAGAGGCAAGGCAAGGCAAGGCACCATGTGTTCACAAGACTTCAACGACTTCACAGACTACGCATGTATGGACAAATGCTCTATTAAGACTCCATGTCCCAGTCCAGTAGCACCCCGACTGTCGCCCCTCCTTCCCTCTCAGGCGCTTAGGGTCGGGTTCCAACTGCCTTGCCCACCAATCAGAATGCTAGGCTCTGACTCCCACCGCCCAGCTCACCTCGTGGAATGTCCCTAACGCCCCACCCCGGCGCTGTCACTCACTGCAGGTCCCGCTGCAAGACATCAGAGATGAAGGCCTCATAGCGCAGCACTTTCTCCCCAGTGGCATCCAGAGCCCGCCGTTTAGGGGGCGTCGCCATGATGGGCTCCTGAAGAATGAGGAGGGGGAAGGCCACGTTGACCACTCAATATGGCTTCACGCACAGTAAATCTGCACCCTCTCAAAGTTGGGAGTGGGCACGTCCGGCTAACATTTAGGGGGTCTGATCCGCTTTCTTCCCCTTTCAACTCTGGGACCCCGCCACCAGAGATGCCCAAACTCAGCCCTCACCTTAGAGCCGCGGACAGTAAGAACCGTCGGTACGAACCACGACTTCCGGGTGGCGCGGCTGGATGACGCCAGATGAGGGCGCCTGCCAACCAAATAGGTGGGCAGGGACGGTCCTGAACGAATGAAAACGCCAAAAGCGGAGGAAGGCGGGGCTTTAAGGAATCCCTGGTGATTGCAGCAGATTGCAGAGCGTGGAACAGGGATTGCGGGCGCGGAACCTCTGGGGACCGTGCGTGGCTGGTGGGGGTGTTCTGGGGCAGGCGGGACGAACAGGTAGAGGTAGAGTAAAAAGCACTTAGTATTTGAAAGCCAGACCTTTGGAATCAGGAGAGCAGGAATTGTTTATGGTTCTGGTCTGTAAAAGGGGAGTACCTGCCTGTGACCTATCGCCCTGGATTTTTATTTTTTTACACAGGAATTTTGGCTTTGATTCTCGGTACTGGGAATGAATGCGAGCATTTAAAAAGTTTCAGACGGATACAATTTTTCAAAAATTCATTCTTGATAATTTCAGTTCTGCGAGTTACAATGCGTAACTGGGATTCAAGCAGAAATTGACAACGCACAATGTTTAATCCCCTCATTTAATAGGACCGTTAAATGGAGGGTCATTGAAGTCCTCAGCCCAAGATCAGCTGTCTTATAGTTAGGAATAGTTTCTATGTTTTTTAAAAATGTGTAAGGTTTTAATTATTATTATTATTTGCATTCAACTTAGAATGATTTTTTTTTTTAGATCTCGTCCAGCCAAATGATTTTATTAATTGGGAATAATGAGCATCCCTTTCTGTTTCCCCCCAGATTTTAAAACGTAAAATTCCTATGAATCTATTCTGAGAGGTTGCCCAATTCTAATTCCATATAGATCAAGGTATTTAAATCATCATTCAATTAAATGCTGCAGAATCTGAATTTGTTACATATAATCATTTAAGTAATCTAAATAAATGGCTATAATTCATGTCATCATAATTCTTTTTGTGGAGAAATGTTTAGATAGCTGTTATTATCAAATTAGTTTTCAGTTTTCTGTGTTTGTAGGGATAGAAAGCTGAATAACTAAAATCCATACATCACACAAACAAAAGAAATCCAGTTTAAAACAACAGCTTTGCCCTCTTCTAAAGCCTTTTAGGCCTTTTGTCTGAGAAGTTTGCAAATGGTACTGATCTTAGTTTCATCATCAGCTGACAGTGAAATTCTGCAAGGAGAGACAAGGAATAAAAAGGAGAAAAGATATTAAACACTGGACACAGCCAAGTGTTGGGGCAAGGGCAGTGCTAGAGAGTGGGTGCTCAGTGGTCATCCCCTAATTATAAAGAAGCCTGCCTTATTTCACATAATTGTGCAAGAAGAGGAAGTCCAAAATAGCCCACACTAAAGCAGCCTGGAAATTCACAGTAGAGCTGCCCAGCTTTGCTCACAATCCCTGGCTTCAGGAAAAGTAAATACCTATAGCCTGAGTAAACGATGCTGACTTTACCTAGTTTGTTCACTCCTCCGCATGTATACTAAAAATATATATCATGCCCTGGCTGGTGTGGCTCAGTGGATTGGGTGCTAGCTTGGGAACCAAGAGGTTGCCGGTTGGATTCCCAGGTGGGGCACATGCCTGGGTTCCTGACCAGGTACCAGTGGGGGACGTACAAGAGACAACCACACATTGATATTTCTCTTCCTCTCTCTAAAAATAAGTAAATAAAACATTTTAAAAATATATGTATATATATCATAAGCTGGCAGTCGTGGGCTGAATCCATCTAAGAGATGTGTTTTGTTTGACTTACAGAGTTTAAAAGAAACAGTATTTATTATTTGCCAACACTTAAAATGGAAAGATGAATTTAAATCATTTTTTATTTTTCAGTTACAGTTTACATACAAAATTATATTAGTTTCAGGTGTACACTCAGTGATTAGACATTACATACTTACTTATCATTCCAATCAATAAATCTATTACCCATTTGACAGTATATGTAATTATTAGAATATTATTGACTGTATTCCCTGTATTGTACTTTACATCCCCGTGACTATTCTGTAACAACCAATTTGTACTTCTTAATTCCTTCACCTTTTTCACCCATCCCTCCAACCCCCTGCCCGTCTGGCAACAGTCAAAATGTTCTTTGTATCTATGAGTCTGTTCTACTTCTCCATTTATTTTTTTAGATTAGTTTGTTGATACATATTTATTGCCTTTTTATTGTTCATATGTTCTCTTCCTTCTCCTCCTCCACCTCCTCCTCATTTTTCATAAAGACCCTTTAACATTTCATATAATACTGGTTTGGTAGTGATGAGCCCTTTAGCTTTTATTTATTTTTTGTTTGGGAAGCTCTTTATATGTTCTTGTATTCTTAATGGTAGCTTTGCTGGGTAGTGTAATCTTGGTTATAGGTCCTTGCTTTTCATTACTTTGAATATTTCTTGCCTTCTCACCTGCAAAGTTTCTTTCGAGAAATCAGCTGAGAGTCTTGTGGAAGCACCTTTGCAGATGACTAACTGCTTTTCTCTCGGTGCTTTTAAGATTCTCTGCCTTTAACCTTTGGCATTTTATGATGTGTCTTGGTGTGGGCCTCTTTGCATTCATCTTGTTTGGAACTCTTTGCACTTCCTGGACTTGTATGTCTAGTTCCTCTGTGAGGTTAGAGAAGTTTTAATCTTTTTTTTTTCAAGTAAGTTTTCAATTCCTTGCTCTCTTTCTTCTCCTTCTGGCACCCTCATGATGCAAATGGTGGTCTGCTTGAAGTTGTCCCAGAGGCTCCTTACATTGTCTTCATTTGGGGGAGTTCTTTTTTCTTTTTTGCTGCTCTGACCAGGGTTTTTTTTCCCCCTTATGTTCCAAATCACTGATTTAATTATCAGCTTCATCCACTGTACTGGTGATTCCCTGTAAATTACTCTTCATTTCAATTAGTGTATCCCTCATTTCTGACTGGTTATTTTTATAGTTTCCATGTCCTTTTTTATGCTGTTCAAATTCTCTCTAGGTGCAGCCAATCTTCCCCTAAATTGAGCAAAAAAAAAAAAAAGACAAAACACTTCCCCTTAATTGTGAAAAAAGAGACAAAGAAACACTTGTCATGAGCAGCCTTATGACAAGTGTTTCTTTGTCTCTTTTTTCACATGTTACTTCTGTTTAATATTCTTTTCTCACATCAAGGAAAAATTGTTTTTTTCTTTAATATCCCTATAGTAGATGAAATATTGCCTCCTTGCTGTGGACTTCTGTGGACATATTCAATCAGATGTCTGTTCAAACAATGGATCCCTGTGAGGTCTAGATATGTAAATATAATCACAGGAATCTACTCTATAAGTTGGTAGCATAGCCATAGGGAAAAGAATTTTTAAGTGCTTAAAACTTTACTGTGCATCCCAGTGAGAGTATATCCTAAACAAAGAAAACACTCTGCAAAAATTTAAACTATTTCTAGTAATTATATTTTTGGTAGTAGCATTGGTATTCTTATTTTGATTACTATTGCCCTATCATATTATTTGATATTAGGTAGTGTGATTCCTTCAACTTTGTTCTTTCTCAGGATCACTGTTGCTGTGGGGGGCCTTTTGTGGTTCCATATAAATTTTTGAAATATTTGTTCTAGTTCTGTGAAATATGTCATTGGAATCTTTATAGGAATTGCATTGACTCTATAGATTGCTTTGGGTAGTGTGGGCATTTCAATGATGTTACTATTTCTATCCATGAACATAATATGTGCTTCCACTTATTTCTATCTTCAATTTCTTTCTTCAGTGTCTTATAATTTTGCAAGTAGAGGTCTTTTACATTCTTGGGTAGGTTTACTCCTAGGTGTTTGATTCTTTTTTGTAGCAATTGTGAATAGGATTGTTTCCTTAATTTCCCTTTCTGTTAATTTGTTATTTGGCATATAAAAATTCAACTGAGAAAACAACTAGAACAGGAACAGTATCACAGAAATGGAGATCACATGGAGGCCTATCAGTGGGGATGGAGAGGGGGAAGAATGGGTAAAAGGTACAGGGAATAAGAAGCATAAATGGTAGGTACAAAATGCACAGGGGGGTGGTTAAGAATGGTATAGAAAATGTAGAAGCCAAAGAACGTATATGTATAACTCATGGACATGAACTAAGGGGGCAGGGAATACTGGTGGGGGTATGCAAGGCAGAAAGGGGGGAAATGGGACAACTGTGATGGCAAATCAATAAAATATACTTTAAAAATGCAACTTACTTATGAATTTTAATTTTGTATCCTGCTACTTTTCTGAATTCATTTATCAGTTCTAGTAGTTTCTTGGTGGAATCTCTGGGATTCTCTACGTACAATATTATGTCATCTGCAAATAATGACAGTTTTACTTCTTCTTTCCCAATCTGGATGCATTTTATTTCATCTTCTTGTCTTGATTGCTGTGGCTAGGACCTCCAGTACTATGTTGAATAAGAGAGGTGAAAGTGAACATCCCTGTCTTGTTCCTGATCTCAAGGGGAATGCTTGTAGTTTTTGCCCATTGAGTATGATGCTGCCATTGGGCTTGTCATATATGGACTTTATTATGTTTAGGTATGTTCCCTCTAATCCCACTGTGCTGAGAGTTTTCATCATAAATGGGTGCTGGATTTTATCAAATGCTTTTTCTGTATTTGTTGATATGATTGTGTTGTATTTATCCCTCATTTTGATTATGTGGTGAATCGCATTTATTGATTTGTGAGTGTTGTATCCACCTTGCATTCCTGGAATAAATCCCACTCGATCATGGTGTATGATCTTTTTGAAGCATTGCTGTATTCAGTTTGCTAATGTATTATTGAGGATTTTAGCATCTATGTTCATCTATTCTCATTTTGAAACTTTTGTATGTATTTGGTGGGGGGTGGGGAGACTATTCGGCCTATAACACAGAAAGAAGGTAGATTAGAATGTGTACAATATGTTAACCTAAATTTGAATCAGAAGTATCAACATAACTCATGATGTCTTTTATGATTAAAATACTTATTTTTCTAGTTCTGTGCACTAAAAAGTCTTAAAAGTAATGGTCAGTGCAATGGCAATGAGCAGTCCTACTGTACAGATGGGAGTCTATACTTACCATTACCCACTAAAAGCAGTCAGGGTTCCTTTTCGAAATAACTATTTTAGGACTATAGAAAAAAGTATATAAAATGATGTTGGAATATCTTGTCATTCCACCTAGCAAGGAAGCTTTCAAAGACTACTCTATACATGTTAAAAGAACTCAGAAACCAATTGTAGAAGCTTCCACTGGCAAAAGATGAGACAGTCTGAACATCATCATGGATATGTGTGATGGATTGAAGTACATGAAATATGTTCAAATCCAAGAGTTCCTATAGAAACAAAACAACTCATAGGTCACACTGAGAGATACTAGTAAATCATTTTGTTAATTTGAAACTTCCTTAAATAAAGGGAAAGAATCAAACATTTATTCTGTTTTATATGACCTGTGACTCAGGATAACCAAGTTGTTAATGAAAGTTTTTTAAAAACAAAAGTGACCTTTTATTGAATGAAGAAGGCACAATAGAATTAGAACACCATTTTTTGCAAACTATTTTGAAAGTAGGCAATAACCACCAATTACTGCTAAAATCACACACACACACACACACACACACACACACACACCCCTGGCAATTTGACATCCCAACGTGATGGAAACACATTGGTCACATTGACAAAACTTTGGATTGGAATCTTATTAATAGATTTAACAACCAATTTACCAGAAATATAGGAAACAGGGGGACATGTAAAATAACATTCCAAATACATTCATTTGCAACTTCTTTAAGACTCTGTTTTCATCAACATGTACCTGCAAAGAGAAATAAAAGAAGTGGGTGAGGAGCATATAGATTAAGAAATATATCAGCCAGTTATAATGTGTGAACCTTATCTACATCCTGTTTCAAAACAAACTACTATTTTTAAATATATGAGAAAATTGAGGACATTTCAATATTGGATACTTGCCAATAATCTGGAACTGTAACATTTTTAGGTATGGCAATATCACAGTAATTATTTTCAAAAGCATTCTTATTGGGGGAAGTAACATTAAAATATTTAAGAAGAAATGAGAGGGTGTCTGAGATTTGCTTCAAACAATCTAGGAGGAAGAAGATGGGGTATAAATGAAGGTTTATATCTTGTATTTTGCTGTTATATCTCAAGTCATAATAGCCCTCTACATTTTTCCCTTTTTTTCAAAACAGTTTATTTAGAAAGTCACAGAGGTAGAAGAAGAAACGAGCTGTGGAAGAAGTGAGCCAGGTTGGCTGCGTGGACTCAGGAAACAACTTAGAGGGGCAAAAGAAGGGCCACTGGAGTTTAGGAGAAAGAAAGCAAAGGTATGCACCTTGAGAGAAGAAAAGACACTCCCCTCACTTTTAAAATGAAATTGGTTTGGTGGAGAACTCTGGTTATTTGCCTTTTAGAATGCTCTACAACCTGGATCCAGCTGATTTTTTTTCATCATAATCTTTTAATTTGTTTTTCCGTTCTTGGTATTCTTGTAAACATGAGCTACATCTAAATGCTAGATTAGATTTAGATCCAATTGCTTTTGGTCGTGCTTCAGAGATGGTGCTGCGTGCTTCCTATTACTGAATGTCACCCTGTCTTTATTGAAGCTAAGACTGATGTGCAGATTCAGATGGTATCAACTAGGTTTTGAATGAACGCATGATTTTTTACAAAAACAATATTCTGTCTTTTATTTATTGAAAAATCCTCACTCAAGGATATGTTTATTGATTTAAGAGAGAGAGAGAAAGGGGAGAGAGAGAGACAGAGGAAGGGAGAGAGGGAGAGAGAGAGAAAGAGATTGGTTTCCTCCTGTACGTGCCCCAACTGGAGAATAGAACCTGCAATCTAGGTATGTGTCCTGACTGAGAATTGAACCCGAAGCCTTTTTTTAAAAATATTTTATTTATTTATCTTTAGAGGGGAAGGAGAGGGAGAGAAACATCAATGTATGGTTGCTTTTCGTGCATCCCCTGCTGGGAGTTGGCCTGCAGGGAACCAGCCTGCAACCCAGGCATGTTCCCTGACTGGGAATCGAACCGCAATCCTCTGGTTCGCAGGCCCGCGCTCAATCCACTGAGCTACACCAGCCAGGGCTTGAACCCGAAGCCTTTTGGTGTATGGGACAACACTCCAACCAACTGAGCCACTGGACAGGGCAATATTCTGTAAGTCTTTTAGAGTAACTGTTGTGTGTGTGTGTGTGTGTGTGTGTGTGTGGTTATTTCTCCCTTTTCATTCTATTTTGGGATGTCTTCTCTCTCTCTTTTAAATTTGTTTTGTTACATGTTTACCTTATTAAATATTTCAAAGAATTAAAATGAGCTTCTATAAAATAATTTTATTCTGGATATTTTCCAACATCCAGAATAAAGTGAAGAAAAAAAAGTATGACTCCACCTTGTACTTAACACCCAGCTTCAAGTATCAATCTTTTGCCAGGCTTTAAACCGTGTCTGAAATCTCTTTTTTTTCCATCTGGGTACATTTATTTTTAAAAAATATATATTTTATTGATTATACCATTACAGTTGTTCTATTCCCCCCTTCATTCCTCTCCACCCTGTACACCCCCTCCCCCACCATTCTCCCCCCCCTTAGTTTATAACCATGTGTCTCAAGTTCTTTAGATTCTATATTTCCCCTACTATTCTTGCCCTCCCCCCTATCTATTTTCTACCTACTGTCTATGCTATTTTCTGTACCTTCTCCCCCCTTCTCCTCCTCCCACTCCCCTGTTGCTAACCCTCCATGTGTTCTTCATTTCTATGGTTCCACTCCTGATCTAGCTGTCCCCTTGGTTTGCTTTTGTTTTAGGTGTGGTTGTTAATAACTGTGAGTTTGCTGTCTTTTCATCTTCTTTTTCTTATATAAGTCCCTTTAGCATTTCATATAATAAGGGCTTGGTGATGATGAACTCCTTGAACTTGACCTTATCTGAGAAGCACTTTATCTGCCCTTCCATTCTAAATGAAAGCTTTGCTGGATAGAGCAATCTTGGCTGTAGGTCTTTGGATTTCATGACTTGGAATACTTCTTTCCAGCCCCTTCTTGCCTGTAAGGTCTCTTTTGAGAAATCCGCTGACAGTCTGATGGGTACTCCTTTGTAGGTGACTGTCCCCTTATCTCTTGCTGCTTCCAGGATTCTCTCCTTCATTTTAGTCTTGGCTAATGTAGTTATGATGTGCCTTGGTGTGTTCCTTCTTGGGTCCAACTTCTTTGGGACTCTCTGAGCTTCCTGGATTTCCTGGAAGTCTATTTCCTTTGCCAGACTGGGGAAGTTCTCCTTTATTATTTGTTCAAATAAGTTTTCCACTCATGGCTGTTTCTTTCCCCCTTCTGGTGCCCCTATAATTCAGATATTGGAACGTTTAAAGATGTCCTGGAGGTTCCTAAGCCTCTCCTCATTTTTTTGAATTCTCATTTCTTCATTCTTTTCTGGTTGGATGTTTCATCTTCCTTCTGGTCCATTCCATTGATTTGAGTCCCAGTTTCCTTTCCATCACTATTGGTTTCCTGTGCATCTCCCTTCATTTCAATTAGTTTAGCCTTCATATGTTCCTCTAATTTGTGACTATAATCAACCAGTTCTGTGAGCATCCTGATGACCAGTGTTTTGAACTGTGCATCGGAGAGGCTGACAATCTCTTGGTCGCTTAGAGTTATGGGCTCTGGGGCTTTGAGTTCTTGAGCCATCTTTTGAACTGTTTGTGCCTGTTACGTATCAGGATCCGAGCCCTAGGTGTTCACCAGAGCAGGGCAACTCAGTCGCTGGGTTGTGACGCTGTATGTGGGGGTGGGGCCAAAGAGGAGCAATGGCAGTCCCATTTGCCGCCTCTCGCTGCCGCCACAGGTGCCGCAGCTGCCACCGTCACCAGGGCTCGCGCCTTTCGTCCCACTGCACGCAAGTGTGCCGCGGCCACCAGCCCTCCACCACTGGGTTTGCCTGCTGGGGCCTGCGTGGTCTGTCTCACTGTGCGCAAATGTGTCACGGCGGTCAGTCTGCCCCACACCCTGACTGGGTCCGGGCTGCCTGCGTGCCTAGGTTGGGGGATCTTTCCTGCCCGACCCTGCTCTGCTGCTGGCTCCACCCCTCTTACCGTCCTGGTTGAACGGTTCGTTGTTGTTGGACTTCCGTATAATTCAATTTTCTGTTCTTTGGCTGTGTCTTTGTTCTCCAAACCTTTGTTGTATTCAAACTTGGTTGTGGGAGAAGGCACAGTGTTTCCACCTATGCCTCCATCTTGGCAGAAGTCAGCCGTGTCTGAAATCTTTTAATTTGAAATAATCTAGATTTGCAGAAAAGTTACAAGTTACTCTGAAGAGTTTCTGTATATGCCTCACCCAATTTTACACATTATTAATATCTTATATTTTCATGGTATCTTTGTCAAAAATGAAGAAACCAACAGTGATACATTCCTATTAACTGAAACTCCAAACTGTATTTCTGTTTCACTAGTTTATTTTTTAAAGTATTCTTTATTGATTATGCTATTATAGTTTTTCCAGTTTCCCCCCTTTATCCCCCCTATGCCCTACACTCCCCGACTTTCCAGCATTACCTCCCTTAGTTCATGTTCATGGGTTGTACATACAAGTTCTTTGAGTTCTTTATTTCCTATAACATTTTTATCTCTCCCCATCTATTTTATGCCTACTAATTATGCTTCCTCTTCCCTGTACCTTTTCCCCTCTATTCCTCCCTTCCCCCTCCCCCCTCCCCACTGAAATCCCTCCATGTGATGTTCATTTCTCTGATTCCATTCCTGTTGAAGTTGGTTGCTTAGTTTTTGTTTTTCTTTTCTTTGGGGTTAATTTGTTGATAGTTGTGAGTTTGCTGTCATTTTACCGTTCTGTTTTTATCTTTTTTTTCTTAGATAAGTTCCTTTAACATTTCATGTAGAAATGGCTTGGTGATGATGAACTCCTTTAACTTGACCTTATCTGGGAAGCACTTTAACTGCCCTTCTGTTCTGAGTGAAAGCTTTGCTGGATAGATTAATCTTAGATGTAGGTCCTTGCCTTTCATGACTTTGAATAATTCTTTCCAGCCCCTTCTTGCCTGCAAGGTTTGTTTTGAGAAATCAGCTGGTAGTCTAATGGGAACTCCTTTGTAGGTAACTGTCTCCTTTTCTCTTGCTGCTTTTAAGAGTCTCTCCTTGTCTTTAATGTTGGGTAACTTAATGATGATGTGCCTTGATGTGTTCTTTGGGTCCAACTTCTTTGGGACTCTCTGGGCTTCCCAGACTTCCTGGAAGTCTATTTCCTTAACCAGATTAGAGAAGTTTTCCTTCATTATTTGTTCAAATAACTTCTCAATTTCTTGCTGTTGTTCTTCTACTTCTGGCACCCCTATAATTTGGATATTGGAATATTGCAGGCTGTCCCAGAGGTTCATAAGTTTCTCTTCACTTTTTTGAATTCTTTTTTAAAAATTTATTTAATTATTTTTCAAGTGCAGTTTTCTGTCTATTACTCCATCCCATCCCACCCCCGTGCTCCCCCCTCCCTCCCATCTCCATCCTTCTCAGTTGTTGTCCATGTATTCTTTATATATGCTCCTCTAAATCCCTCCCCTATTTCCCCTGAAATTCCCTCCCCTCTTCCCTCTGGTCACTGCCAGCCTGTTCTCTATTTCAGTGTCTTTGGTTATATTTTGCTTGCTTGTTTGTTTTGTTGTTTAGCTTCCTGTTAAAGGTGAGATCATATGGTATTTATCCTTCAACACCTGGCTTATTTCACTCAGCATAATGCTTTCCAGTTCCATCCATGCTGTTGCAAAAGGTAGGAGCTCCTTCTTTCTTTCTGCAGCATAAAATTCCATTGTGTATATGTACCATAGTTTTTTGATCCATTCACTTTTTTGAATTCTTGATTCTTCATTCTGTTCTGGTTGGTGTTTATTTTTCCCTTTTGCTCCAAATCATTGCTTTAAGTCCTGGTTTCCTTCCTGTCACTGTTGGTTCCCTGAATATTTTGCTTTAAGGTATCTCATTTTCATTTTGGGTATCTTTCATTTGTTTTTTCATTTTTCAACCAAGATCGATCAGTTCTGTGAGCTTTTTAATTACCAGGGCTTTAAATTCTCCATCAGATAGGTTGGCTATCTCCTCATTGCTTAGCTTTCTTTCTGAAGTTTTGCTGTGTTCTTTCATTTGGGCCATATTTCTTTGTCTCAGTGCACCAGTCTGGTTGTTCTAGTTGACTATTTCTTTAATTCCTTGATTGTTGGGGTTTTAATGCAGTTTGATTTTCTGGCACTTCTGGTTGTTTATTGATTTTTAGTTTGCTTATTATACTCTTGGTTGTGTGAGGAAGTGAAGGGTTTCTACCTATGCCTCCATCTTGGCCGGAACTCTAATTTTTTCTATTAATGTTATTTTTCTGTCCTAGAATCTAATCTAGGTATCACATTGCATTTAGTTGTCATGTCTCCAATCTCCTGTGGTCTGTGACAGTCTCTTACTCCCTTTTTGTTTTTCATGATCTTGACAGTTTTAAGGAACATTGGCCAGGTATTCTGTAGAATGTTTCCCAAATCTGGGTTTCTCTGATGCTTTTCTCTTGATTAGACTAGAATATGGGTATTGGGGTGGGTAACAGCAGAAGTATTTTTGGTATGGGGGCTCTTTAGATACTCATTGTCCTGCCTCTCTCCATCTTGGGAGGAGACCCAAGTTTTGCCCTCTGCAGATGGAAAGGGCCAAGAACTATTTGACTCCAGCACCTCCTATTTAGGGTAAGTTGAAGTAGACCAATATAAGAAATCTCTCTTGAGAGTTTGCAAAGCCATGACATTCTAGTTCTTTCTAATACTTTGGGGTTTCAATAACAATTTGCTTGAGCAAGCCAGGTCTTCATTTATAGTGCTCTGTAAAATGGTTATTTATCTTTATTTTCAGAAAGAAAATTATTTCTCTTGTCTGGCTCAGAATCAGTCCTGCCTCTCTATACAAACACTCTGGGATGTGTGTATGTCTTTGGCACCTCATATTCCCTCAACCTGCTTTTTTTTCCAAGAGAACTTACCACCACCTGATGTATAATTTATTATTATTTTAATATTTGAGTTCCACCAGTAGAATGTAAGTTCTTCATTGTGATGTGGTTGGTGACTCTTCACTGATGAATCCTCAGTGCCTTTTTGTAGCAAGTTCTGTAGGGCCGAATGAATTTAATAAACGAGAGGGAAGAGCCTGAAATACAGGTATTTTGCCAGCAGGAGGAGCTTCAGGATATCTCAATGGACTGGGACAGTTAATTTGTTAGTGGCTTATTGTGCCCAGCAGAGTTCCACCTAGTGCTTGTGCAATTTAACCGTGCAGCTGAAACTCCTAAGGACCTTGTTTAGAATAATACTCTTTTTTTGTTCAGGAGGTCTGGGTTAGGGTTCAAGATTCTTCTTTTTTTTTTTTAGAAAGGTTTCTTAGAAAATTCTCACCCTGAGCCGTGTAGCACATGAAGCACTACTGCTACTCATTAAAACCAACTGAGGAAATGTGCCTGTTTCCAAGTGGTCCTCATACAAAATGTACAAAAAGCAGTTTCTGGTATGACTTGTGCTCTGAACCTCTGCCCCTTGATGTTCCAAAGCACCCCACCAATGCCTATGGGTACCCATTTTACAGATGTAAAACTGAGGCACTAAGAAGCTGTTGTACCAGTGGTTACACACTGCAGTGGTTGTTAGGAGTTGCCCTTCTCTGCGATGCCTAGGTGGAAAGTGATGGGAGAGAGAGACTGAGGGGACTTGGGGGGAGCAGGTCTGTGTGGTGTTTTCCCCAGTTCTTAAAGGAGGAGAGAATGTACTCAGGGCAGGACTATCGAGTTGAATGGGAAACCTCTCAGGAGCTGTTGAAATTCTGGAAAGGAAGAAGCCTTTGGGAGAGGCAAAGACTGAACTCCAGGTTGGGAAGTGGGTAGAAGAAAGGCCAATGTTGCTGGTGAGGAAGCCTGATCTGTAGGCCTAGTCAGAGACCTTGCTGTAGTAATATTTGTTGGTGGTTGAGGTCGTCTTCCAGCTACTGTCTAGAACTCAGTAACTTCCAGCAGCAGCAGCTGGGCCAGGGAGCTGAGGCTGACTGGGAGCAGGAAGCCATCCTAGATCAGGACAAAGAGCTCATCCATTCTCTGCCTGTTCATCTTCTCCAGCTGATCCCTAATGCGGTGCAGCTGCAGCACCAGGCATTCCACTTCCTCTTCCTTGCTCAGACTGTTTTGGGTCAGCTGGAAGAGGTGGTCGTAGACAGGATTCACCGGGCTATCATGGGCATGTTGTTTACCCTCAAGTAGTCAAAGATGTTGCAGGTAAAGGTGACAGCAGACCCAGCCCCTGCAGGGAAAGGGATCTCAGCTGCTCCAGAGCCTGCTACTCCTGCTGAAGCCAGTTGAGGAGTCCACACTGGAAGACAGTCTGGCCTGCTTGTTTGCTCTCTGCCTGAATAATGGCATAGCACATGTCCCACTTCTTACTGAACACAGTCCTACAGACAGTGGTCCACAATCACATTAGCCACTTTCTCCAAGTCCATGGCACTTGGATCTTGGAGTGCTGTCTTCAGCAGTTGCTGGGTCTCTGCATCGAAAGACTGGGTTTTATACTCCTCTCTACCAGGCTCCCCCATGACCATCCAGCCCCAGCAGCTCTTTACTGGGGTGGAAATAGTGACAGCACCATGTGCCTAGAGCCATTTGACAGGCATGGTGTGCACAATGCACACTCACAGCACTGCTGGTGAGCCAAGATTCTTAATTTCTAACACATTCCCAGACCATGCTGCTGGTCCAACATACCACACGTAAATTAACAAGATCGTATGACCATTTCCTATGTATGTTAAAGAATAACAACATCCCCAACAATTCTAAAATTTAAAGTTTCTTTTTATAGAAATGTAGCAATTAGGAGAGTGTAGGCTTTGGAGACAGACAGACCTTCATGTTAATAACCGTTTCTATCTTAGGTTAATAATCATCTTTGTGCCTAAGTTTCCTTAGCTATAAAGTGGGAGGAATAATATATACTTGGCAGAATTATTATTATCAGAGTTAAATGGGCAGATGCAGTGAAAGTTATCAGGACATTTTCTAGCAAATGACACTTAAAACATTAATATGAATATAGTAGAGCGCTTTCCACTTTAAAAGGGTTTCTCATGTGCAGCCTGGTTGACCGCCATGAAATAGCTAATGATTTAGGTTGCACGATTGGTTGATGATCGGTGATGAAACAACTCCAAATTTCACTGGATCAGGGGGTAATGAGGTTGAGTTGGACAGCTATGTTCCCAAAGTGAAACTATTAATCTCTTCCTCGTGGGCAGCAAGGCCGAAAGTCTTCTTTTCTGATGCTGGATGAGACACAACTACCCTGAGTTCTTATGACAGTAGTGTATGAATGCGTAAGGAGAGAGGAGGAGCTCAAAATTAGTGCATGTGGCAACATCCAGGCTGGTGACTGTGAAATGTGGGAAGCCTGGATTCTCTTGGCTCCACTGTCTCAGTAGCCTGCCTGCCTTTCTCCTAAAAGAGACACGGGAGGAAATAATGGCTTCTGGGTTGATGACAAATATTTACAGATGAGTAGGAATTTGATACTTCTCTGAAAGGTAGACTGTCCTCCTTTGCTTAGCTAGGAGTTTCCTAAAGGAGACTTTAGCAATTGCTGCCTTGATTCCTGAACATGTTTTGCCTGATCTCAGGCTGCTTGTGGATAGGGGAGGGGTACACAGAAATGCTCTCTTTCAACCTCCCACCTTCCTGGGCTGACTGCCCTCTCCTGGGCATCACAGTCTGTGGAACTCTGTGGTGGAGACTCTATAAGGAGACAGAAATGTCTCTGACTCAAGAAATCCATGTTCTCACTGGGGAAATGTCTTTTAATCTATTAAGTGTTTTACTTATGCCCACATTGTTTCTGGGACTATGCTTAATGTTGGAGAAAGAAAGGAATAAGTTTGGAAGAATTTAGAGTCTAGTATTGAAAATATAAACTAAGGCTTGTGTTAAAGGTGCTATTAGAGTTATGAGACCAGATATGGTAGACTGCCTTGGGGGTGAGTATGGACATTGAGCCTTCAGGTAGTAGATCCATGTAAATCTCTGAATTAGGTCACCACACCACAGGACTATCACTACTCTCATCCCCATATGAACTTTAGGGGAGATGGTATCTAACTGAGACAGAATCTGGGATCAGCGACCTTCAGGTATGTGGCTATAGATATCCCCCCAGGAGGAGTGGGATTTGTTGAACTTTTCTCAGAGGACCTCATACAGAGACCTGATGCTGAAGAACGATAGCAACCTGGTGGCAGTGTGCACAAATGGCATCATTCCTTCAATTAGTCATTTATGGAGCAAGTATTTCTGAAGCACCTATTGTGTTCTAGGATGTGGGCTGGGGACTAGGAAAACACCAGGATGTGAAACAGAAATGATCCTTGCGGTCATGGGGCTTGTTGTCTGATGACTTCCCCATGATAATGAAGACCTGTATTTTTCAGTGACTTTTTGTTTCCTCCATAGTTAAAAACCTTGGGGTTCCTTAAATGTGTATGTAAGCTTGGGCATGAGTTTCAGTTATCAGAGATCTTAGGTATATTGGGGGCACAGAATGGGTATTTAAATTTGGGGCCTTTTTGAAAGACTTATTGGAGTGATGAGAACTTTGGTAAGTTAATTTGCTGCTCTTCCAGTCGTATACTTGCCTGTCTTTAGAACCCTTGAAAGTGAAAATGTTGGCAGCTGTTTTCATGGGAGGTCTCATTATCCTCTGCATAATCCTCCCATATCGTGTACTCTCCCCTATGAGCAGGACATAAATCGTGAAAACCTAGCCTACTCTCAGAGGAAGGACTATTTATCATTTAAATTTAACATTTTCATAAGGGCTCTTAATATCTTCCTGCTGAGACTCTCTGATAATAACTTCTTTTTGTCAGCACCAGTCTCAATTGTCATAGAATCATTGTTAGTAAATCACCTAAAATATCTACACCTTATCCCTGCAATTGCCAATATGGCCATACAGTCAAGGTTCTCAAAGTCTGCCTTTGTTCATAATTGCATTCTTTTACAATTTAGGGTTTGTACTTTGAGATTTTTATTGGCCATATGGACTTATTTTTGTACATTACATCCCTATGATTTATTTTATAATTGGAAATTTGTACCTTTTGATACTCATGACTTTTTAAATCTTTATTCTGGCATTCCTTTCTCTACATTTTAAATATTTATCAAGTGTTTTCCAGATGGGAAGTCTACTTAAATACCCATGGTCAACCTCTCTGCAGGACATATTTGGGGAACAGCTATGAGTTACTTGTGCATGGTAAAAGTCACAGGGATGATTCTTTGTCCTTTACATTAAAAGAATATTGGAAAGGCCCTGAATTCAAAAAGCCATGTGTGGCAGACTGAATAATGGCCCCTAACAATATCCCTGTTGTAATCTCCAGAGCCTGTGAATGTTCACTTATATGGCAAAAAGAAATTTTGCAGAAGTTAAGGATCTTGAGATGGGGAGATTATGTTGGATTCTCCAGGTGGGCCCTAAATGTAGTCACGAGTGCCCTTATAAGAGGGAATCTGAGGGAGATTTAACTACAAAAGTGGAAATAGTGATGTCATGACAGAATCAGCTTTGAAGATGGAGGAAAAGGCCACAGCCAATGAATACAGGCATCTATTATAAATTGAAAAAAGGTAAGGAGCCCTGGCTGGTGTAGCTCAGTGGATTGAGCATGGGCCTGTAAACCAAACAACTGAGATTCAATTCCCAGTTGGGGCGCATGCCTGGATTGCAGCCGGTTCCCAGCGTGGGAGGCAACCATACATTGATGTTTCTCTCCCTCTCTCTTTCCCTTCCCCTCTAAGGATAAATGAATAAAATCTTTAAAAAAAAAAAAGGAAGGAAACAGATTCTCCCCTCAGAGCTTCAGAAAGAACCAGCCCTGCCAACACATTGACTTTAGCCCAGTGAAACTTATTTCAAACTTATGACCTCTAGAACTTTAGGGTAAAAAATGCTTTGCTTTAAGCCACTAAGTTTGTGGTAACCATTTAATGAGGCAATAGGAAATGAATACACCATCTAAGAACTGGAAAAGTCATTTAGGGAAGTGGAATTCACTTAGGAGAAAGCAGTGTCTCAGGAAAGATACTATGAATATTATAATAGCTCAAAAACATATTTTTACTGGGAATTTATATACATAATTTCATTAATTTGAATCAGATATTGTTTATAAAATAATTCAGCCTTAATAATTATCAGAAAAATCTCTATATGAAAATAATGAGCATGCTACAGCTTTATTGCAGAAGTTACCCTTTCAACCTGAATAAAAGCTTAAGGCAGGAACCAAATGCATGCACAGGAAACAAACAATATAATGTGTATCAGATATATAACAGAAGAGGATAATTCCTGTGACAGTAATGAATAGAAAACTTTGTCCAGTCATCACTCATCTCTTCATCAAGTGGGGAGGTTTATTCTGGAGAGAAACGCAATGAATATAATATTTCTTTTGAAGTTTTCAACAGGAAGGCTAACCTCACTCAGCACAAGAGAATACACATTAGGGTGAAGGCCTATGAATATAATGCCGTTGGAAAAGCCTTCAAGGATATCCCTTGTCTTAGGAATCATGTGAAAACTCATACTGGAGAAAAATCCTTTGGGCATATTTAATGTGGAAAGACCTTTAGTGTAAGTATATCCATAAGGCATACATGAGAATTCACAGTAGAGCAAAATCTTATGAATGAAATTAATGTGAAAAAGCCTCCAGCAAAAACTCCTACCTTAAAAACCAGAAGAGAATATGTAATGGGCAGAAACTCTATGAATGTTAGGCTGAAAATGTCTCTACTTTTCCTATATCCCTCAGGAGTTACATGAAGATGTGCACTGGAGGAAAAACCTTGTGAGTGTAACCAATGTAGAAAAATAAATCCGGTCTGAGGGCTCATGATAATACATACTGGGGAGGGACACTATGAATGTAAGATTTGTGAGAAAGCCTTTGGTGATTCCTTTTCCCTTAGGAAACATGGGAGAACTCATGCTAGATGGAAACTATGGATGCTTTTGCTTACTGTGCACAAGATAAGTAAAAATTAGAGTGAGATCTTATAAATGTTATAAATATAGAATTACCTTTGTTGGTGTCTCATCTTCAGAGTGGGTCCCTGACACTATTTTCTGATAGGTTGGATATAACATATGAGAGAATAAAAGCAGTCAAGAATGGCACAAAAGGAGCCAAGTGTTTTTGACATGAGCAAATCTGAATATCTTTTTTCCATTCTTTTTATTGTGGTAAAATATGTATCACATGAAATTTACCATTTTCACTATCTTAAATTTTTCCATTCTATTATTTTCAATTTTTCTGGGAACTTAGCTTTTCATTGTGCTTTTTATAACAGTTGAATTAATTTTATTATATGAGCTATAATCCAATACTATCATTATTTATTTTTTGTCCAGATTTTCAGGAGTAGCTCCTCCACGTTGACTACTGTAATTCCTTCTACCTTCCCCTGCCTCATATTCAGGCAGCCAGTCACATGCTTTCTGTCCTATGGATTACTTTTCACTTTCTAGAGATATCTGTAAATGGAATCATGCAGTATGCAGTCTTTCAAGTCCGACTTCTTTCACTTAGCATAATTATTTTAAGGTTCATCAATGTTGTTGTTATATTAATAATCCATTCCTTTTTGTTGCTGAGTAGTATTTGACTGTATAGACATACTACAGCTTGTTTAACTGTTTGCCTGTTGTTGGGCATTCGAGTTGTTTCCAGTTTTTGGCTATTCCAAAAAAAGCTGCTCTGAACATTTGTGTACATTTCTTTGTATGTATATATTTTATTTCATCTTGAGAAAATATCAAGCAGTAGAGTGGCTATGATGATGTGGTAGGTATATGCTAAACATTTTTACAAAATTGCCAAACTGTTTTCCAAAGTGATTGTACCATTTCATATTCCCATTAGCAGTCCCAGATCCTCTGCATCCTTGTCAACACTTGGTATAGTTGTTCTTTTAAAGTATAGTTATTTGAATAGGTGTGTAGTGTTATATCATTGTGGGATTTTTTAAGATTTTATTTATTTATATACTTATTTATAGACACGAGGGAAGAGAGGGAGAAAGAGTGGAAAAGAAACATCAATCAGTTACCCCTCACACACCCCCAACTGGAGACCAGGCCTGCAACCCAGGCATGTTACCTGACCTGGAATCGAATTGGCAAACTTTGGCTTTGTGAGATGACCTAAACCAGCTGAGCCACACTGCCCGGGGCTCATTGTGGTTTTAGTTTGCATTTTCCTAATAACTAATGTCAAACATCTTTTCATGTGCTTATTTGCCCTCTGCATATTTTCTTTGGTGAAATATGTATTCAAATATTTTCCCCATATTTTAAATTGGTGTCACTTCCTGTGAATTGCTGCTTCTATTCCCAGCTCATATCACCATAAATAGGTATCATGCCTGTTTTTAAAAAATTTTATTTAATCATTTTTCAAGTACAGTTTTCTGTATATTACTCCCATCCCAACTCACCCCCCGTGCCCCCCCTCCCTCCCATTTCCACCCTTCTTAGTTGTTGTCCACGTATCCTTTATATTTGTTCCTCTAAATCCCTCCCATATTTCCCCTGAAATTCCCTCCCCTCCCCCCTCTGATTGCTGTCCCCCTGTTCTCTATTTCAGTGTCTTTGGTTATATTTTGCTTGCTTGTTTGTTTTGTTGTTTAGCTTCCTGTTAAAGGTGAGATCATATGATATTTGTCCTTCAACACCTGGCTTATTTCACTCAGCATAATGCTTTCCAGTTCCATCCATGCTGTTGCAAAAGGTAGGAGCTCCTTCTTTCTTTCTGCTGGTATAATGCCTCTTAATCTAGCTATCTTACCTCCTCTACCAGAAGAGGGAGAAGATCATGATTATTTAACTTTAACCAAAGAATTTTCCATGCTTCACTCTGATCTTGAGACTACTCTATAACACCCAGACTTAGAATTTTTTTTGTAGATGGGTCATATCTAAGACTGAACAAGAATATTTGCAAGCTGAGTATGGTGTCACTACTTCCTCATATATTATCAAATCTAATTCCTTTCCTAAATTCAAGTCAGCAAAACTAATTGAACTTATAGGCAATGACAATCCTGGAAGCTAGCAAGTGATAAAATAGTTAACACGTACACAGACAGCAGATATTGCTTTGGTGTGGTTCATGATTTCCACATGGTATCAAAACAACAGAATTTCTTGACTGCAGCTGGTATATTAAGTACAGTGAGCAAATGTGAGCTTTAGTAGGTGTCTTGCTCCTTTCCATGGGTCCATGGAACTGTTCTCCCCCAAATATAGTTAACTCAACAAAATAAAGATGACCTGGTTATGCCAGATCACTTCTATGAAATCTTGTACAAACTGATGTCACAAGTACCAAATTCTGAACATATTGGGAGAAAGCTGGATGTGATTGGTTATGGGGGTACCTAAACAGTTGCTTGATTTCTCCAGACTATCTGAAATGGAATTTGGTGGGAAAATGTTCACACTATGACTTAACACAACAAAGAAAACTTTAATTTTTATGAGACAACATAGGTGAAGAATATTAATCAGGTAGTAGAGGAAGTTTCCAGTGAGCATTCTGCCTGCTAGACTCACAGTCCTGGAAAAATTATAAAGATGGAACATGGCCAGGAACTACAGTCTCAGGGACCCTCAGAACATTTACAAATGAATTTCAAATAGCATGATAGTGTACATGGAAAATCCTATACACTCGGCCCCAAAACTGCTCAACCTAATAAATGAATTTGGCAAAACAGCAGGTATCTGTTGTTTTGCCAGATTCAATAAAGTCAATATCTGAAATCAAAGGCATTTTTGTATACCAACAATAAAACAGCAGAAGTAGAAATCAAGAAAAAAATTCCATTTGATATAGCAAAAGAAAAAAATGCCTAGGAATAAACCTAACCAAGGAGGTAAAAGACCTGTATGCACAAAACTACACAACACTGAAGAAAGAAATCAAGGAAGACACAAATAAATGGAAACATATACCGTGTTCATGGATTGGAAGAATTAACATCATCAAGATGTCCATATACCCAAAGCAATTTACAGATTCAATGCAATACCTATTAAAGTACCAATGGCATATTTCACAAACATAGAACAAACACTTCAAAAATTCATATGGAACCATAAATGACCCCAAATAGCAGCTGCAATTTTGAGAAAGAACAAAATAGGAGGAATCACAATACCTGATACCAAACTGTATTACAAGGCCACTGTAATCAAAACAGCCTGGTACTGGCATAAAATCAGGCACATAGACCAATGGAACAGAGCAGAGAGCCCAGTAATAAACCCAAGTCTCTATGGTCAATTAATATTCAACAAAGGAGGCAGCAACATAAAATGGAGTAAAGATAGCCTCTTCAACAAATGGTGTTGGGAGAACTGGACAGCTATGTGCAAAAAAATGAAACTCAAGCACCAACTTACACCATACACCAAAATAAATTCAAGGTGGATAAAAGACTTAAGTATAAGCTGTGACACCATTAAAGTCCTAGAGGAGAACATTGGTAAGAAAATCTCAGATATTTCATGCAGCAACATTTTTACTGATATGTCCCCTAGAGCAAGGGATATAAAGGAAAAAATAAGCAAATGAGATCTCATCAAAATTAAAAGCTTTTGCACGGCCAAAGAAAACAGTATTACAATAAAAAGAGAACCAACTATATGGGAAAACATATTTGCCAATGATACCTCAGACAAGGGTTTAATCTCCAAAATATACAAAGAACTCCCACGACTTCACTCTAAGACAAGCAACCTAACTAAAAAGTGGGCAAAGGACTTGACCAGACATTTCTCCAAAGAGGACATACAGGAAGATCCAGAGACACATGAAAAGATGCTCAATATCACTAGCTGTCAGAGAGATGCAAATTAAAACCACAATGAGATACCACTTTACACCAGTCAGGATGGCCATCATAAACAAAGCAACAAACAAGTGTTGGAGAGGTTGTGGAGAAAAGGGGACCCTAATCCATTGTTGGTGGGATTGCAGACTGGTGCAACCACTATGGAAAACAGTATGGAATTTTCTCAGAAAACTGAAAATGGACGTGCCTTTTGACCCAGCAATTCCACTGTTAGGAGTGTTTCCTAAGAACCCTGAAACACCAATCCAAAAGAACCTATACACCCCGATATTCATAGCAGCACAATTTACAATAGCCAAGAGTTGGAAACAACCTAGGTGCCTGTCAGTAAATGAATGGACCAAAAAAACTATGGTATATTTACACAATGGAATGCTATGCAGCAGAAAGAAAGAAGGAGCTCCTACCCTTTGCAACATCATGGATGGAACTGAAAAGCATTATGCTGAGTGAAAGAAGCCAGGCAGTGAAAGACAAATACCATATGATCTCACCTTTAACAGGAACCTAAACAACAAAACAAGCAAGCAAAATATAACCAAAGACACTGAAATAGAGAACAGGTGGACAGAGGGGAGAGGGGAGGGAATTTCAGGGGAAAAGGGGAAGTATTTACAGGAACTAGTATAAAGGACACATGGACAAGAACTAAGGGGGGTGGAAATGGGAGGGAGGTGGGGAGCACGGGAGGGTGGGCTGGGATGGGAGTAAAAGACAGAAAATTGTACTTGAACAACAATTAAATTTAAAAAATTTTAAACAAATAACATTATAGGGATTTGAATATATACTTATTGTTTTCCACCTTTTCTTTGAATGGCCAAAAGCTTCCCCTTATTGAAAGACAGAGACTCTTGTTGTGGCTTAAAACAGTAGGTTTTTTATCTTTGCTACTTGGGAATTCCCTACTTAATTCTCTACTGCAGAGGCACTCAACTTACTGGAACCATAATTAAGGAACTTTGTGAGGTGTTGCTTGTCAGTCAAAAATTACACTGCCCTCATCATCCTCAATCCTCAGAAAACATAGAAAAAAGTACTTTAAAATTAATTAAAACTTGCTGAACTCTCTAAAGAGTTACAATTATCTTGGCCTAAGTTACTCCAATTGGCCCTAATGGCCATCTGGTCTCCTCTGGCAAATATGAATTTCTATCTAGTGAACTTGTTTCAGCCAAGGTATGGCATCTCTTATTTTAGATTCCACTTTGTTGCAAGGAGATATGGCTCAATAGTGTAAAGCAGCAATTTTCAACCTTTGCTGTCTCATGGCACACATAAGCTAATTACTAAAATTTTGCAGCATACCAAAAATATATCTTTGTGCTAAGCTGACCAAAAATAGGTATGATTTTGATTCATTCACACTGGATGACTATTGTATTGGCCATTGTCATTTTTTTTAATTTGACAATCTAAGGGAAAACAAGTAATGCCCCTGACTAAAGAGTCAGATATTGCATGTTTTAAAAATCCTGTGGCATACCAGTTGAAAATTGCTGCTGTGAAAGACCAATGGCATATACTAGGACTCATTAGCAACAGATTCAAGCTGCCTTTTCAAAGGAATCACCTTCTGATCTTCTACATGACTTATAAGTAAGAGACTTAGTCTACTGGAAGGGAAACCAATGAAAAACCATTATGGAGTCCTACAGGAAGTGCCTCTGTCAGGTCTTCCTTCCTTTTCCTCACAATAAAAGTATTCCTAATCAAATGCATTCTTTCACATCTAATTAAGACCAGCAGTACTGTCCTGTCCAAACAGATGACCCAAGCATTATTAAGGAATAAAATTTCAAAAAACAAACTATCCCATCAACTCATTATGGGAGCCTTCTTTTCTTAAAGGTAAAAATTTATATATAGTTTTACAGTTGTTCCAATGATTTCTTCCTTCACCCCCTCCACCCAGCCCATCCCCACCTCCATAGTCAGTTCCTCTCCATTGTCTATGTCCATGTCTGTGTCCATGGGTCCTTCATATATGTTCCTTGACTAATCCCTTCATCTTCTTTGAAATAGTCCCCCCTTCCTTCTCCCCTCTTACCACTGTCACTCTATTCCATGGTTCTATGCCCCTAATTCTATTTTGTTCTTTAGTTTATTTTGTTCACTAAATTCTTCTTATAAGCAAGATCATATGGTATTTGTCCTACACTGACTGGCTTATTTCACTTAACATAATATTCTCCAGTTCCATCCATACTGTCAAAAAAGGTAGGACTTCCTTCTTTCTGTCTGCTGTGTAGTATTCCATTGTGTAAATACACAATTTGCATTGTGTAAATGTAAGTTTTTTAATCTACTCATTCACTGATGGGCAGAAACTGTTTCTAGTGCTTGGCTATTTTAAATAGTACTGCTATGAATAGAGGTGCATAAGTTCTTTTGAAATGGTGTTTTGGGCTTCTTAGGCTGTATTCCCAGCAGCGGAATCACTGGGTCAAAAGGCAGTTCCGTTTTTTATTTTTTTGAGGAAATTCCATACTGTTTCCTATAGTGGCTGCCCCAGTCTGCATTCCCACTAATAGTGCATAAGGGTTCCCCTTTCTTCACATCCTCGCCAGAACACTTTTTGTTTGTTGATTTATTAATTATAGCCATTTCGGCAGGTGTGAACATCTCATTGTGGTTTTAATTTGCATCTCTCTGATGGCTAGTGATGTTTATTTCTGGGCACTCTATTCTGTTCCACTGAGCTGTGTATCTGTTCTTAAGCCACTACAAGACTGTTTTGATTACTGTGGTCTTGTAGTATAGTTTGATATCAGTTATTGTGATCCCGCCAACTTTCTTACTCTTTCTCAAGATTGCTGAAGCTATTTGGTCTCTTTTGTTGATGTTGTTTCCATACAAATTTTTAGAGTATTTGTTCTAGACCTGTGAAATATGCCATTGGTATTTTAATAGGAAGCGTGTTGAATCTATAAACTGATTTGGGTAGAACGGACATTTTAAAATATATTTTATTGATTATGTTATTACAGTTGTCCCATTTCCCCCCTTCATTCCCCTCCACCTTGTACACCCTCTCCCTCCCACATTCCCCCTCTTTAGTTCATGTCCATGTGTCTTAAGTTCTTTAGCTTTTACATTTCCCATACTATTCTTGCCCTCCCCCTGTCTATTTTCTGCCTGCCATCTATGCTACTTATTCTCTGTACCTTTCCCTGCCCCACCTCCTCCCACTCCCTTGTGGCTAACCCTCCATGTGATCTCCATTTCTGTGGTGTGTTCCTAGTCTAGTTGTTTCCTTGGTTTGTTTTTATTCTAGGTGTGATTTTTTGTAATTGTGAGTTTGCTGTCATTTTAGTATACATGTTTTTATCTTCTTTTTCTTAGATAAGTCCCTTTAACATTTCATGTAATAGGGACTTGGTGATGATGAACTCCTTCAACTTGACCTTATCTGAGAAGCACTTTATCTGCCCTTCCATTCTAAATGAAAGCTTTGCTGGATAGAGCAATCTTGGCTGTAGGTCTTTGGATTTCATGACTTGGAATACTTCTTTCCAGCCCCTTCTTGCCTGTAAGGTCTCTTTTGAGAAATCCGCTGACAGTCTGATGCATACTCCTTTGTAGGTGACTGTCCCCTTATCTCTTGCTGCTTCTAGGATTCTCTCCTTCATTTTAATCTTGGCTAATGTAATTATAATGTGCCTTGGTGTGTTCCTCCTTGGGTCTACCTTCTTTGGGACTCTTTGAGCTTCCTGAACTTCCTGGAAGTCTATTTCCTTTGCCAGATTGGGGAAGTTTTCCTTTATTATTTGTTCAAATATGTTTTCCACTTGTTGCTCTTCCTCTTGCCCTTCTGGCACCCCTGTAATTAGGATGTTGGAACATTTAAAGATGTCTTGGAGGTTCCTAATCCTCTCCTCATTTTGGGGGGGGGGTGTTGTTTTTTTCATTCTTTCTTCATTCTGTTCCGGTTGAATGTTTCTTTCTTCCTCCTCCTCCACTCCATTGATATCAGCCCCAGTTTCCTTCCCATCACTATTGGTTCCCTGTGCATTTCCCTTCATTTCACTTAGTTTAGCCTTCATTTGTTCATCTAGTTTGTGACTAAAATCATCCAGTTCTGTGAGCATCCTGATCACCAGTATTTTGAACTGTGTATCTGATAGGTTGGCTATCCCTTTGTTGCTTACAAGTATTGGCTCTGGGGCTTTGAGCTGTTTTTCTGCTTGAGCCATAATGTTTTGTTCTGTTCACACCTATTATGTATGAGTGGTGGAGCCTTAGGTGTTTACCAGGGTGAGGCAACCCAAGTCGCTGGGTTGTGACACTGTATATGGGGGCGGGGTCCGAGAGGGGAAAAAATGGCACTTTGCTGTTCTCTCTGTTGTACCTCAGTCCCTTCCACTGCTTCCCCCAAGCAAACCAGGCCTTTCTGGTGCTGATTCCCATGTGGGTGGGCTTGTGTGCATTCTAGGACACTGTGGGTTTCTCCAGTGAATTTTCCTGTGAGGCTGAGAGTCTCTCCCTGTGCCTCCACCCCCACAGGTATTTTTGATCAGTGTTTTGAAGCTTTACTTCCCAGCACTAGGACCCTGGGTTGCTTAATCTGTCTAGTGCCCCAGTTATTTGCATGTGAATGTGGGACAGCTGCCCGGTCAGCCAGCCACCTTGCTCACGGTGCCCCACTTCTCAATCGCTGCCTCACTGGGTCTGCCTGTTGCCACCCCATGCCCAGGGTCTGCCCAGTGCTGCCTTGTGCAGCCTGGGTGCCTTGCATGCCTTGTGTCACTGCTTCCTGTGCCACGACCCCTCTCCACCCGGCCGCCCGACTCTGCCCTAACTACCAGTCTGGATGAATGTGTCTATTTAAACTCCTTGGTTGTCAGACTTCCATACAGTTCAATTTTCCTTCAGTTTTGGTTGTTACTTTGTTTCTGAATTGTTGTTGTCCTTATTTTGGTTGTTCAAGGAGGTATAGTGTGTCTACCTACGCCTCCATCTTAGCGGGAAGTCGTCAGAATGAACATTTTGATTATGTTAATTCTTCCAGTCCATGAACACTGTATATGCTTCCATTCATTTGTATCTTCCTCAGTTTCTTTCTTCAGTGTTCTATAGTTTTCCAAGTACAGGTCTTTTACCCCCTTGGTTAAATTTATTACTAGGGATTTTATTTTTGTGTTGCTATAGTAAACAAAATTTTTTCTTAGTTTTTCTTTCTGATAGTTCATTGTTGGCATACAAAAATGTCATCAATTTCTGAATATTGACTTTGTATCCTGCTATTTTGCTGAATTCACTTATTAGGTCGAGTAGTTTTCTTGTGGAATCTATTAGGTTTTCTATGTACACTATCATGTTGCCTGCAAATAATGACAGTTTTACTTCCTCCTTCCAAATTCAGATGCCTTTTATTACTTCTCGTCTGATCACTGTGGCTAGGACTTCCAGTACTATGTTGGCAGTAGGTTTTTTTTTTTTTTAAGATTTTACCTTATTTACTTTTAGAAAGAAGGGAAGGGAAGGAGAAAGAGAAAGAAACATCAGTGTGTGAGAAATATATTGATTGGTTGCCTCTTGCAAACCCCCAAAGAAGGACTTGGCCCACAACCTAGGCATGTGTCCTGACTGGGGAATTGAACTGATGACCTTTCAGTTCTCAGGCTGGTGTTAATCCAGTGAGCCACACCATCTAGGGTGACAATAGGGTTTTTTTGTATATGGCCTTTATTATGTTGAGGAATACTCCCTCTATTCCCACTTTGCTATGACTGGCTTATTTCACTTAATATGCTATGTGTTTTTGTCATAAGTGGGTGCTGTAACTTATCAAATGCTTTTTCAGCATCTATTGATATGATCATGTGATTTTGTCCTTCATTTTTTTTATGTGATGTATTACATTTATTGATTTGTGAATATTGTACTAATCTTGCATCCTGGTATAAATCCTACTTGATCATGGAATATGATCTTTTTAATGTATTGCTGGATGCAGTTTGCTAATATTTTGTTGAGTATTTTAGCATCTGTTCATCAGGTGCTAAATTTTCTTTTTTTCTCTCCCTCTCTTCCCCCCTCTCTAAAAACAAATAAATAACATCTTACAAAATAAAAATAAAAAAAGAGAAACCCAGCCCTCTGGGAACAGAATTGGTCCTCTGGGCCCTGCCCCCAGGACTCCTGCTGAACGTGTAGAATCTGCCCTGCCTCCTTCCCACACTGGGCAGGGCTGGGGAGAGCAAGGGGACAATGGTGAGGTCCTTGCAATCCTGGGGTTTGCCTTGGGGTGTTGCTTGGAGGCCTGAGAATAAAATTCCATTGCTCCCAAGTCACCAGAGTAACTGTACATGAGAAGAGGCCAAACTGATAAAAAAGGCTTGTTGTGACATTTCTGTGTAGTTTCGTTACATAATTATTGTTTTATTTTATATTTATTTAACATATATGAAAGCAGAATGAGTGATATAGTGAACTTTTAGGTAGTTAACATCCTGCTTTAACAATTATTAACACATTGTCAAATATATTTCATTAATAGCCCTTTCTAACTTCTCCCTTCCAATTATTTTCAAGCAAATCTTAATCCTATTTTCCATATGTGTATAATTCCAGTATGCATTTCTAAAATGTAAGGACTCTTGAAAAACTTATCCACAATATTATCACAACTAGAAAAATAAAAAATTTCTCAATATCATTGACTATCTAATAATGTTCAGATTTCCTTATAAATTTTTTGCAGTTTGACCAATGATCCACTGAAATGTCAGTGAATTTATAAAACTAGTTAACATTGACTGAGCATCTTATACTTGCCTCTGAACAACCCATTGGGATAGGCAAAGGCACAGTCTGTTGTATACATGAAGAAACAAGTAAAAGAGGCAAAGTCATTTCACTAAGGTCATGGAATTAAAAACAGCAGATCCCTGGTTTGGATCCAGGCAGATGGGCACCAGAGACTACACGTTTATTACACCAAACAACTGCCTATCATTGGCTCTTCCTTCTTTGGCAAGAAAGACATGTGACTGCCATTATTCCTGGTTCTAAGGGGACGGCTCTCTGCTGAGGATGCTGGTGGCAAGCTGGCTTGACCCCTCTCAGCCAGGGCCACTGTGCCTTGACTTCTGTCCTCTCCTTTTCTTTTTCCGGTTCTCTGCCCTACCTAACCTTGCCCCTGGGGGAAGCCTTGCCATGCAGGTCACTGAGCAAGAGTCTTTCCATCACAGCAACTACATGATACTACATAACCTCCAACGTGTATTCAAACATGTACAGTTTAACCAGGATTAAACACCAGCAAATGTGTGGGTCCTTTGCTGTTGTTGGCTTCTAGTCCTAGTAACCACTGGATATGTGACAAGAGGCAGGACTGGGGACAACAAAGCCTGCCCTCTGCCTGTGTCGAGGTAGAGGCAGATGCTCTCACCACTCATTATATAGTTTGGCTCCAGCCCTCAAAAACAGCTTACACTTTAACACTAATTTTGAAATAAATCTTCATTTAATTAATATTCTTCATGTGCTTTGGAATGTGATGTCCAGTGGCGCCCTGCTACCCACCCTCCAGAGAACCACTCCCTCACATGATGGTCAGTGTCTATGGTGGCCGTATAGTGTCCCAAGATGGGAACACGCCATTGTGGCCTCGATGGAACTGCATGTGGCAGAGATGAAGGAGGGGGCCATCCGCAGGTTCTGAGACCTTGCACCTTGGCGACTGTAGAGGGAGCGGCAGGGTGTGTGGTGGGAACTTCTGGTTGAGGAGGTGTCTGATAGAGGTTGTGAAGTGAGCAGATAGAAAAGGAGCTCAAGGCGCAGTCAGGAGGCTGTAGCCTGTCCTAGTGAGATGGCCAGCTTGGCTCCGTGAGATAGCCCCTCCCCAAGGACATGAAAGCCCAGGGGTTGGAGGGAGGCAGCTCTGTGAGCAGTTTGAGCCTGGAGTATTTTGCCTGCTTTCCTGCCTGCCCCCAGTGACCCCTGGGAGTCGAATCCTATGACTGTGCATGCCAGGCCCTGCCCTTCCTGCCAACCTAGGGTTCCAGCAGCTGTGATCCTTGAATGCTGTCTCCAGCATCAGTGGTGGGCAGCTGCCAGCTGTGCTTAATCAGTAGGTGAATCTTAATGCTGGCTTGATTCCACAGCTAGAACTCTCTTGGCTTCCTTCTCTGGCTGGAATGACATCAACCTTGCCAATTGCCACAGCTTTATCTTAAACAAAAACTTTTATCAAGCACTTACTAAGCGCCTGCCACTGGCCTTAACATTCTCCACACACAGCTTCACATCACAGTAACCTCATGTGGTAGGTGGGTGCTGGCTCTGCCCTGATGTCAGAGACAACCAGGCTGAGAAGCAGAGGTTCACACTGGCACTGGGTCTCTTATCCCATTCGACCTCCACTCACACTTAGGAGCTCAGTGTTTGTTGAATGAAGGGTAGCGACTTCACAGGAGGCCACCAATCCACACAGGTGACAATAGAAGCCATCCTTGGTGCCTGCCTCTCACTTTTTGGGTGTCACCTGGGGGGAAGGGGACTTACTCAACCTGGGGCAGTGCCCCAGCACCGGCAGCTCTGATACAGGCATCTACATAGAGTGGAATGCAGGTGTAGACAGAGCCCTTGCTGCCACAGAAGAGAAGCAAACAGGTACCCATGTAAATTCTCAGGAGTTAGCAAATAGATGTAAGTTCTGGTCTTTGACACAGGGGTGGCTTCAGCTCTATATTCACTGGCACTCTGGCTAAGGATGCAGGGATCACTGGTGCTGGGAGGCCCTGAGCAAGTTAACACTGCCAGCTGTGGGGTTCACCAATCTCATCAAAGGGGAGGCTTCCCAACTTCCCAACTTCCCCAGAGTCTCTCTTCCTGCCTTGGGTTTGTCAGATCTGGGTCAGCCGCTTCTTTCCCAAGTTTATCCTGCCAGCAGGTGTCTGAAGCAGCAGACTAGCTCATCAAAACTGCTGGCAGTTAAAAATACAGCTCACATGTCAGGCAGGCACTCCTCTGGGACAGGATGTGTCCAGGAGGGAAGCATGGGAGCAGTGGCTCCCCTTTTCTCTCTTTTCATCCATGCAGGCATTGAGAAGGAATAGTACATCAATTTCTCTTGGTTTTGCACTGCCCTTCCCTCTGTCTTTGCTAATCAAAGTGTGGTGCCCAGACCAGCAGCGCTGACAACATCTAGGAACTTGGTAGAAATGCAAAACCCCAGGCCCTACCCCAGACCTAATGAGTCAGAAGCTGCACCATAATAACATCTGCAGGCAGCTGGTGTTTGCATTAAGTTGTGGGTAACCTTGGCTCTAGGTTTCCAGTGTTGCTGCAGCTCTGACTCTGGGAGGCTGAACCGGAGGAAACTTCAGGTGTTGTGAGTAACAGATGAACACCACTCTCTTCCCCCCTCCCCCCAGCTTCCTCTCTCCTGCTTTAGGACCCAAAGAAGGATCCCAAGGGTGGACTGATGCATCAGACTCCAGTCAGTCTTGATTGCAAAACTCAAGGTCAATCTCAGAGGTCCGCATTCAACAAGGAGTCCTAGAGAGCAAGCTCTGCAGGGTGGTCTCCTAGGTAGGGAGCTGTAATTTTCTTTCTTTGTTGTGTCTTTACCTGGTTTTGGAATTAGAATAATACTGGCCTTGTAAAAAGAGTTTGGGAGTCTTCCCTCTTCTCAAATTTTTTGAAATAGTTTGAGAAGGATAGGACTTCGTTCTTCTTTGAATGTTTGGTAAACTTCACCACTTGGTCCACGGCTTCTGTGTGTTGGGAGTTTTTGATGACTGCTTCAATTTCACTAGTTGTTATCAGTCTATTCAGGTTTTCTGCTTCTTCCTGATTCAGCTTTGGGAGATTGTATGTTTCTAGAAATTTATCCATTTTACCCAGGTTGTCCATTTTCTTGATATATAAGTTGTTCATAGTAATCTCTTATAATCCTTTGCATTTCTGTGTTATCAGTTGTTACTCCTCTTTCATTTCTGATTTTATTTATTTGGGTCCTCTCTCTATTTTTCTTGATGAGTCTGGTTAAAGGTTTGTCAATTTTATCTTTTCAAAGAATCAGCTCCTGTATACATTGATTTTTTAATTGTTCTTTACTCTTCATGTCATTTAATTCTGCTCTGATCTTGATTATTTCCTTCCTTCTATTCACTCTGGATTTTATTTTTTGTTGTCCCTCTAGTTCTTTTAGATGCAGACTTTGTTTATTTGAGATTTTTCTGTCTTTAGGTAGGCCTGTATTGCTATGGACTTCCCTCTCGGGACTGCCTTCACTGTGTCCCATAGGTTTTGGATTGTTATGTGCTCATTTTCATTTGTTTCCAGAAATGTTTTGATTTCTTCCTTGATCTCATTCTTAACCCATTCATTATTTAACAACATGTTATGCAGCCCCCATGCATTTGAATGTTTTTGAGGTTTTTTCTTGTGGTTGGTTTATGGTTTCAGCTGCCCCATCATATTTTCCTGAATCTCATCAAAGGTCTGAAATCTCTTCCCTTTCAAAGGTGATTTTGGTTTTTGGAAAAGCCAGAAGTCTCAGAGTACCAGATCTGGGTGGTGGGTCTAAGTCACCTAGGTGATTTGAAATGTCACCAAAACACTCTGCATGAGATGTGAAGCATGAGCTGGCACATTGTCATGATGAAGCTGCCAATCACCAGTTGCCCATAGCTATGGCCTTCCAAATCATCTAAATCTCCACAGAGGAATGTTCAAGCTTAAAACAAAATGTGATGCAGATTCATTGCTCTACTTGTTCAGTCATTTTGTACGTGACCACCACACAGTGCACATGCTCACTCAGAAGCATCTACCATCCCCACTGACTAGTACAGTGAAGTTGTCATTGTTCACACATTCACATTCCAGTCCACTCCCCTTGGCTGCCAGGTTACATCAATGTCCCACAAACTGTTCTTGTTGTATTAACAATGGCTGGACTTTTTCCAGACAGACCTTGTAGTTTGCTTCTTTGGGGAGAAATGTTCTGGAAACTTATTCATCCTGTACTTTTGTTTTCTCTCCCAATAGGTTTGGCCAGTGAAGAAAAGAGTCCACCTTGGCCAGGAGAAAGAGCTATAAAGAATTAAAACAGACTCCAATTTTTCCTCTTTCAATCTTTGCATCCTTTCCCTTTTTTTCTTCTTCTTCCATAATCTCCTTCTCTCCTGAAACTTGAAAACCCTTAAGGATTACATAAATGGCTCTCAAAGAACTCTTCTGAAAGCTGTAGGCATGACATTTCACTAATGAACTTGAGAAAAGGGCATGAAAAACTGAAACTGTCTCTCTACAGTTCCAAGTTTTTAACAACTACAAATAAGGAAAATTGAACCTGGCACAGACCACAGTCACATATCCCTTTTCTTGCCCCATTTAAGCTAATCCTGCCTCACCCTGGCTCGTGTGGCCCAGTGGATTGAGTGCTGGCCTGCAAACTGAACAGTCACCAGTTTGATTCCTTGTCAGGGCACATGCCTGGGTTGTAGGCCAGGTCCCCGGTTGTGGGCATGTGAGAGGCAACCACACATTGAGGTTTCTCTCTCTTTCCTTCTCCCTCCTTTCCCCTATGTAAAAAGAAATAAATACAATCTTAGAAAAAAAGCTAATCCTACCTCAGCTCAGGGAGTCTATTGTTCTTAAGTTTCTAAGTGATGCATATCAGTTGAATAAAATCTTTAAACACTATTTGAGTCATATTTTTTTCTTTTGACCAGACAAGTCATTCTGTAATAATAAAGGGCTTCATTTATTAGAAGGATATAACAATCATGAATGTTTAGGAACCTAATAGCAGAGCTTCAAAATATGTCAAGAAAATCTGGTAGAACTGCAAGGAGAAATAGGCAGATCTATAATTACAGTAGGATATTTCAACATCCCTCTCTCAATAATCACTAGAATACATGGACAGAAGATAAGTGAGAATTTAGAAGACTTGGTTAGCACTATCAACCAACTTACCCTCATTGACATTTATAGAACACTCCAACCATTGTAACTGAAATGCAGGTTCAGCTGCCTGCTGCAATGGAAGCCAAATTTGAAAGACAGGTGCTGGTGCCAAAGGAAAGAGGTTTATTCAGGTGCCATGACCTGGGAGAATGCTAGACTTCCGTCTCAAAAACTATCCCACCTTCCTGCTTAAGCCCATCATTCTTATAGGGATAAGGAGGGGAGGCCTTTTTTCCTATCCAATTATCTTGGTAGCTTTTGGCATGCTCAGGTTCTGTCCATTCATCTTTCTAGCTTGTGGCCTGCTCAGTGTAAGAACCCCTCTGTATGCCATTCTGGCCAATGGGGAAAACTCCCTGTTGCAGAAAGAGCTTCCCAGATGATTGTAAAGCTGAGTCTTGGAGGGTGAGTGAGAATTAAAAGAATAGTGTGATTGTAATCTACAATGAGAATATTTTTTCTATTTTAGATTTGTTCTAATATATTTTTCTTTATATTTATTGTATGCAATTTAATTGTGTATAAGACTGAAATATTTACATATTTATGTTGCATCAAATCATTATGGAATGACCTTTTCAATCTCAATTAATACTTTTTGTCTTAGTAGTATTTTAGTCTGATATTAATATAAATGATCTTGGTTATTTTGATCAACATGTGCTTGGCAAATTTTCTTCCATTCCTTTATTTTAAATATTTCTGTATTTTTATGATTTGCTAAGTTTGGCATTAACAGCACAGGCTAGATTTGTTCATTTTCATCCAAAATGATTATCTTTGACTTTAACTGCAGAGTTTACTTCATTAACAATTTTATCACTCATTAAGTAATACAATGTGAACTTCAAATATGAACTTATTCCTACTTTCTTTACATTTTGCTTTCTATTTTTTCTGCCCTTTATATATATATAATATATATTATATATATAATATTCATATATATATAATGGGCAGAAAAAATAGAAAGCAAAATGTAAAGAAGGTAGGAATATATATATATGAATATATATATATGGTTTTTATGTTCTTGACTTTTAAAATGGATTTATATAGTTTTTTGCTTGTTTTTCTCATTGCCTACTTCATGATTAAAATCATAACAGATAGTAAAATAGTAATAATATGAAGTTATTCAAAATAATTGGAAACGATAAGAGGATCAATATTTCTGCCATATACAATAATGCAATGATTGATCATTCCAATATCTAAAACAGTGAGGTGTTGGCATCAAAAGAGAAAAGTGTATCCATGTAGACTTGTGGTGTGACTGGTGTTCTGCAGAATGACCCATACTCAACCTCTGTGCTTTCTGTGCTACCAGACATTGGAACTTTAGAACTCTCAGTTTTGCCAGGGGTCTTAAGCATGTGCAAATCAGATACATTCTTGAAGGGGTGGGGCTAAGGTTGAAGTGGGAAGCAGCCTCTTGGCTTCACGCCCGCTGTGAAGCTCTCCACAGTTGAGTGCTGGCTGAGGTATTTTGTAGGGGCTTTGACAGGGCACTTTGGTTTTTTTGATTGGAGGGGTGGGTAAGGGGGCTTTTGGGGTTGATAATGGGGGTCTTTGGAGTCAAGACGAGGACTTGTTCTAATTTGAGTTGAGTGCTCAAATAAGTAATTTCCGTCTTTCTTCTGTCCTCATATTCTCATATTGAAGTTCCGTCAAAGACCATAGTTGGGTATGCATTGTTTTTGTTCTTGTTAAATTCTGTGTTTTTAGAATTTCATTTATTTTTCATTTTATCAAAAGTTATTTAGAAGCACCTTTACAATTTCAAAGGTTAAGCCTTTTATTAATGTCTAATGTAACTTACCTGTGCCCTGTGTGATGCTTACTAATTGGATTGTGCTTTGACATCCTTTAAGGTTTCCAGGGTCACTTTTTATTAATACTGCATCTCTAACTCCAAAATAGTATGAGTTTGCCAATTGATAATTGTCTTATTGAAAATGTGTATATTCTTTTGGTATGTGTGCTTGCTCTATTAATCACTGAGAGCAGTGATTTGTTTGCTGCTGTGTGCATATACACACAAACTTTCTAAAAAATGTATATTTGTATATATTTTTCCTGGTGTTACTGGGTACATGTAGGCATGCATTTCAGAATGAAGATTGTCAAATTATTCTAGGTGAGTCAGTCAGGGCAGACACAGCATGACAAGCATATGCAGGTGGGGAAGGGGGATGGGGCTTGATATGGCTCAATATTCCAAAGGTAAAACAGAACCTGGTATGTGCAAGAATAGGGAAGGGACATATGAGGTTGAGAGAGTCTGGAAAGGCAGCAGGACCTGGTAGGGAGCAGAGTTGGGTTTTTATCCGTGTGATGTATAGGTCTCACAGGGCTGGGAGAGTAAGGCAAGCCAGAGTGTGTCCAAGAGGGCATAGTTAAGCAGTCAGGGCCTGGAGAGACTAGGTGGACTGGGCAGGAAATATGGGTGGGTAGAACATGTCTCAGGAGCAGGCCATGTGTGTTTGGGTGGGCTGAGAAGAGTAGCAGGTGTATTATGGAGGATGGGACAGGACATACTGAGCTGAGCAAGTAAGTGTAAGGAGGTAGAGTCTAGCTTTTCTGAACAGTTAGGCAAGGCCTTATGCATTCAGGTGAGCAAGGTGAGACCAGATGGACTAGCCAAGTGTGTCTGGATAAGGTGGGCAAGCAGTACCAAGTAGTTCCAGCCATTCCCAGACAGACAAGATGTAGTGTATCCAGGCAGGTGCAGAGGACCACCTCCTTCATTTTGGCCAGGAGGTGAGGCCAGGGGTGTTAGGGCACAGTGAGCCTGTCTCCATGTACTTAGTGCTGACCCAAAGCCTTCATCCCACCAACAAAAGAACCCTACTTGTAATCTCTGCTCTCTGGTGAGTTCAGGACACAAGGTAAATGGGGGAGTGGAGCTAGTGTGAGTGTCTTCCCCTCAGCTCTTGCCTATAATATCCTCAGAGGCTTTGCCATGGTCCTAATGGCAAGTGCCCACTCAATCACAACTGCCTCCACTGAAGAACTCCAGGCTATCCCAGAATTACCAGATGGTTGCAGTACCATTGGCATTTACTGCCATTGGCAGAAGAAGAGGCATCTCAGACAACAGCCACATCCCAGCTGTTGACTGAAAAGGATCTGCCTCAGGACTGAAAACTATACAGGGACTTTTTCTTTCTTTTTTTTTATTTAATTATTGTTCAAGTACCATTTTCTGTCTTTTACTCCCATCCCAGCCCACCCCCGCCAGAGACTTTTTCATAGAGGACTTTTGACAAAATCTGATGAGTGTATGGCAGAGCCACTGGGTAGAAGGATAGATACAGTGAAGGCAGAGATGTTCAGCAATGAGGAGAGAGGAGTCAGGGAGTGTTCAAAAACCATTAAGAAACAAGTTGGGGAGATCTGTCAGCATTTTACTGGCATACAACCCTGGATTAGTGACATGTCCAACAGGGTGCTAGCAAACGATGCATGCAGAGGCTTAAAATATGCTTAAACATTGGGGTTTTTGCTTTTCTGGATCTTTTGGAACCCAGTCACCATGTGCAAAACACAGGCTAGCCTGCCAGTTGATGGAGATTCATGGCTCCATCAATTCCACTGACCCACAAAACTACAAACATGTGAATGAGGCCATCTAAGATCAAACAGCCACTAGCTGACTACAACTATAAGGAGAAGCCCAGGAAAATCCAGCAGAGCCACCCAGCTGAGCCTATCCTAATTTTAAACCTACAGAATCTTTAATTAATAAATGATCATTGTATCCATTAATTTAAAAGATGGCTTGTTACACAGCAAAGTAGTTGTTTTTGTTTTTGTTTTTGTTTTTGAGGAGTTCCCATTTCTGGATCCTGCACTGTAGAAGCAGAAAGTCAATATGAAGAAAGTGCAGAAATCAAAGAAAAAGGAGGAATGGAAGGTAACAGATGTGGTGGAGTGAGGGGCATGGAAGCAGAGGTTGGGAGCAGAGTACAAGGCAGGAGTACAGGATTAGGGGATTCCCTTACTCCTGTCCTGACCACAGTTGTCCCACAGGAAGAGAAGAAGCAGAAACCCATGGAAATATGGAAACATACAGAGCAGGTGGATGTCAATGACCCAGCCCCGCTGAAGCAGTGCCTGGGATCTGGCTGTGTGAATCCCACTCGGCCAGGTTCCAAGTATTGCTCAGACTACTGTGGCATGAAGCTGGCAGCTGAGTGAGTACATCTGGAGGTTAAGGAACAGGGCTTGGTGTAGGGCATGATCTACGCCAACTGTAAGTCCATTCACCCCCTACCCATTCATCCACCATTCATCCACTACCCACCCTTACAGCCACCCACCCACTGATCTACCCATTCACCTTCCATCTACCAACCCACTCGCCCACCCTTACAGTTATTTACTCACCCAGACATCTACCCATCCACCCATTCATCCACCATTTAATCACTCATTCACCAGCATTCACTCTTCTACAATTTATTATCCTGTATAATCTCCATTCAGTCACTCATCCATTTCCTCTTCTTTTATTGCCCCCACCTACCTATTTTGTTTCTTGATGTCTCCCCTTCCAGACGCATCTATAAGATCCTGCCCCAGCGCATACAGCAGTGGCAGAACAGCCCCCACATTGCTGAAGAGCATAGCAAGAAAATGCTTGAGAGAATCTTCCGTGAGCAGCAGGACACTCGCACCTACCTAAAGAACATGGAGCATCAGTTCCATGAACTTGAGGATATCATTATGCGTGGCAAGCAGCAGACTGTATGCAATGAGGAGGAGGTGAGTGGGAATAGGTAGGGTGTAGCAGAAATGTACCTGATATCTTGTCCTGCCCATCCCCACTTTGCTCTGATTTCCTGGCTCCTCTATTGTCCTGTCCAGAGCACCAGATTTATGGACAAAGCCCGCCAGAAGATCTTCTGTGTCTCCTGTGGGAAATCTGTCAGTATGCACGTCGCCCTGCGCCACATGGAGCACTGCTTTGCCAAGGTTGGGGCATTGGCTGGGGGCTGACGGGGCAAGGGTGTTTTTAGCTGGGTGGGTTTCATGAGGAGGGGGACAGGTTTGGTGCCTGGGTGTTTGTTGTAGAAAGGACTACAACATGCATCCATGTTTCCACCCATTTGTGCTTTTCTTTCACCCCCAGCATGAGGGCAAATTTTGGATCATCAGTCAGTGGAGAGGAGGGCTATTGGCTGGACAAATAGGAGCCTAGGGTCCATGGGGCACAATGTATTGTTTGGGGCTTTTTCATGGTAGGGGATGTGGTGTACTTCCACAGTTCCTCCCACTTGTAATCTTTCTTCCTAGTATGAGCGCAAATCGTCCTTCGGGTCCTTGTACCCCACTTGCGTTGAAGGGTGAGTGTGGGTGCTGGTCAGGGTCAAAGACATGATGCGGACAGGGTCAGGAATAGGGTGGGCAAGATCATGGGCAAGATGTGGGTGGGCTCAGAGGCAGAGGTGGGTGGATTCAAGGTAGGGTGTGGGTAAGGTTGGGAACAAAGTGTGGACAGGGTTCAGGATGGGACCTCCCTTCTCCTGACCTTTAGCACCTCACTTTCATTCTCCCCACAGGGCCACAAGGCTCTTCTGTGACTTTTATGACCCAAAGAGTAAGAGGTACTGTAAGCGGCTCCAGGTGCTGTGCCCTGAGCACTTAAAGAAACACAAGGTGGGACTCTTTCTCACCCTCCATTTCTTCCATCCTCCTGGTCTGACCACCCTATTCCTCTCTTCATCTCTGCTTGAAGGCCTCCTATTTCCTTCTTCCTTCTGCCTGACTGCCTTCGTACCACCTGACCAACGAACCCCTATGTTCTTCCCTTCCTGACTACCCATCATTCCCCACTCCTCACTGCCCAGCCACCTTCTATTCTGACTTTTCTCTTTGCCTAACTGCTATTTATCCACGCCCCCCTTGCCTGGCCCCCACCCACATTTCTTTCTTTCTGCCTGACCACCCTCTATTCCTCTGCTCCTCACTGCATTCTCTTCTCTCCTTGCTCAACAATCCTCCATTCCTTTCCTACCCCTTGTCCTACTGCCTCCATTCCTCTCTACCTCTCTGCATGGCTGCCCTCGACTCCTCTCTTTCACACTTTCTGATCTCCCTCTATTCTAATTCTCATTGCTTCACTGCCCCTAATCACCTTTTCCCTGCTTGTCATCTCCTAAATCTTATCTTTCTCCCTGTTTATCCAGCTCCCTTTCCCACCTCCCCTGCCTCATTCCTCACCTTCTTCATGCTGTGCCAACCCTCATTCATCTACTTCTCCTTGACAGATTTTCTTCCACTCTTCCTCTCCTTCCTGTTTGGTCTCTGTTTCTCTGTCCTGTCCAATCACCTCCATTCCTCCATCCCTGCTTAACTTCTTCCTCCATCCTCCATGCTTGATCATCCCCTTTTGCTCCCTCTTCTCTACCTAACCAGAGAATTTCTTTCTTCCTCCCTGGTGTATCACTCCTCATTTCTCTCCTTCATGTCCAATTGCCCTCCATTCCCCTGTTCTTCTCATTATGCCTATCTGATCACCCTCTATAGATGTCCTCCTCCATATCTCATCATTCTTCATTTTTCCCCACAGATACCAGATGATGAGGTGTGTGGTTGCCCACTAGTGCACAATGTCTTTGAACTCACTGGTAATTTCTGTCGCCTCCCCAAACGCCTGTGCAACCACCACTACTGCTGGGAAAAGCTGAGGCGTGCGGAGGTGGACCTGGAGCGCGTGCGAGCGGTAAGCTACAATGCTGAGGGAAGCTGTGAGGTGGGGTAGAATGCTGGAATCCCCTTCTTATGCTGACCTTTCACAGCTGTACAAGCTGGAAGTGCTGAGTGAGCAGGAGGGCAAGGTACGCACAGCTATGAAGAACCGGGCAGGTCTGCTGTCTCTGATGCTTCACCAGACAATCCAGCATGACCCACTCACCACTGACCTGCGCTCCAGAATAGATGACTGAGCCCTGTCCTCTACCCAACATCCTGTGCACGGATGGCACTCAATGAATTCCTCACACATCTGTTTCTTTAACCACTGCTTTCTCAGGGAATCTCAGAATGTCTCTGTATTTCTGTTTATCATTCGTCTCCTGCTTCTATCTATCCCTTTATGGGAGGGTATCCTCAAAATTGTCCCGTTTCTGTTCATTCTTTCATCCATGAATCTGGAATAGACTAGGGGAATCGTCTCTACTCTCATTTCCCACTGCCCAGAGTTTTGTTTATAAACTTTGGAAGAACAAAGTCTTTTCATATCTCCTGGTGAACCCTAAACCCATCTTTCTGGCCACAAATCCAATTCTGGAACTCCAATGGCAGTGGGTAACAGTGCAACTGTATTTAGGAACAGGCTGCAGTGCCCATGCAGGGGTGGGTATGAAGTGATGCCCACTCAGTGTTCAGTGGGTCCTATTCTGTCAAGGGAACTGGGACTTTATGAAGAGGAACTGACAGTGCTGACCACTGTTCCCTGCAGTCCCCATCCCAAGCCATCAGGTATACGGTTGGTGCCTGATTAGTGCACAGCCAATTCACTAACTGTGTATTTGTTAATACTCCTTAGGGCAAAAGTGTTGGGAAAATGTTGGGATAGGGGATAGGTGAGTGTGAAATAGTTCTCCCTGATGCTTCCACTTTGGGATACTGAGGAGAATTCAAGGTATCATGACAATCATGCCCTGCCCCCTCATACCGTATTCTATCCCTGACCATAATGTGAGGTTCCAGCCCATCCAGTTATGGTCAGACTGTCTCCCCTCAGCCCTGCTCATCACATCCTGTCCTCCTCCCCCTCACACCCTGCTCTGGCTCTGCCCTTTCCAGCCTGCCGTACCCATCAAGTCTCCATCCAGCCAAGCCTATTTCAGACTTACAGGGTTTCCAGAAGGGGGCTGGGGCCTCTGCCACTTTTGCTTTGCCAGCTCCAACCAGGCCTCCTGTGCCAGTAGAGGTGTGTGTGTAATGCTGCCTCTGAGTACTGGTCTCTTAATAATTTTTAAATTAATTTTCACAATCACATTTTTCCCGAGGGACTCACATATTTCACCAAATGTTTAAGTATGTGGCTTTAGACTTACACCTCACATTTCACTGAAACTAGTTTATATTACTACTGATTTGGTACAATATCTCCTTTTTTATTATGAATGTTGTATTTTTTTCTTTCTTTTCAATTTTATCGGATTTGTTAGGAGCTGGTTCATATAATTAAATATTTGAAAGGACCAGCTTTTATTTTATTTATACTCCCTAAGTTTATATTTTTTACTTATTTAAGCATTAATTTTTATGAATTGTAACTTCTTGAGTTTTAGTTTTGTGTTTCATTTTCATGTTTTTGCATAAGTTCTTTTCCTAATTTATTTTTCATTTTTATTATATTTATTGGGGTAACATTGGTTAATAAAATTATGTAAATTTCAGGTGTACATTATATCTGTATATTCTGTGTGCTTACCACCCAAAGTCTAGTCTACTTCCATTACCATGTATTTGAACCTGTTTATTCCCTCTGTCCTCCCCAATCCCCCTTCCCCTCTGGCAAACACCATTCTGTTGTCTGAGTTTATAAATTTCTTTTTTGTTTGTTCAGTTGTTGGTTTTTGTTTTATATCCCACATTTGAATGAAATCCAAATTTTTAACCTAATTGCTCTTTGTTTCCCAGTTTTTTATCCTAATGAATTTGAGTCTACTACTTTCCTCTAAATATAGTTGTAGCTCATAAACTCTGAAATGAAAGGTGCAATTTCAGAACTGATTTATCATTTTCACCCTAGCTATTGAGGGAAGTGTTTTCATAGTTAAATAAAATGGTTCTTTCTTTTCTTGTCTTTTTTCTCTTTCTTTCTTTCTATCTTCTTCTTTTTTGTAACATAGTTTTCCTATAATCAGAGAATGTAGCTGTTGAATATGAATTTGTAAGAATTATTCAAGATTTTCTTTGTGGTGTGGATACTCAAATGAATTTTGTAAAACTTCTATGGATATAGGAGAAGAAACTATATTCTCTGTTAGGTATGGATTACTCGTTACAACTTTTCAATCTAGTTTGATGATGAAGTATTCTTTACCCTGATTTTTTGCTTTTTGTCTACTTCAGCTGTTATATTATCAAAAGATACAATAAATGTTATATTTTAAACAAATTGCTTCTTGTGGTTCTGTGGGGCTTCTTGGAATGGGAGTGGGGAAAGGGAATTCTAAAGTGCATATATTAGGCCATTTTACACAATACCATTAATATATTTTTCTTATTTTGCCTTAGTGTTTTTTATCTTGAATTTTCCTTTGATAAATGCAACACAACTGTTGCTTTTGTTTTGCTGCCACTTACCTAGTGAATCTTTGCCTAAAACTTTGTTTTTCCCTTTAAGATATATTTATCGTAACCATATATTGGTACATATTGCCCTAATCCCACACTTGTGTCTTGAGATTCATTCCATTTATTTAAATTAATGTAATTATAATAATTGTATATTTTATATTGTGTTATGCTTATTATCAATTTTACTATTTCCTAAGTACAGCTTTTATCTTTTTTTCTTCCTAATATCTTTTTTTTAAGATTTTATTTATGTTTAGAGACAGGGGAAGAGAGGGAGAAAGAGGGGGAGAGAAACATCCATGTGCGAGAGATACATCAATTGGTTTCCTCTCACATGGCCCCCAACTGGGGACCCGGCCCACAGCCCAGGCATGTGCCCTGAGTGGGAATCGAATCAGGAACCCTTTGGTTCACAGGTTGGCACACAATCCACTGAGCCACACCAGCCAGGGCTGTTGGGTATTATTCTACTTTATTCATTTTGACTCCTGTTGATGAGCATCTATTTTTTGTTTCCAGGTTTTGCTGTTGTGAACTGGATGCCACACATATCCTAGGTTTCATGTGCAAGTGTTTCTCTTGGATATATCCCTTACAGAGGCCTGGCTGGATTGTGAGTTATATAAATATTCACTGTAGGACAGAATGCCAACTATTTTCTTTTTAAAAAATATTTTTATCCCTGGCTGCTGTAGCTCAGTGTACATATCAAAGGGTTGCTGGTTCAATTCCCACTCAGGGCACATGCCTGGGTTGTGGGCCAGGTCCCCAGTGGGGGCCATGTGAGAGGCAACCACACATTAATGTTTCTCTCCCTCTCTTTCTCCCTCCCTCCCCTTCTCTCTAAAAACAAATAAATAAAATCTTTAAATATATTTTATTAAAAATAAAGTGTGTTATGCTTTATACAATCTTTCGGAATTATAGGATTTTTCCCCATAATATTCATCCATATTGTTGGGTATTATTCTTTTTAAAATCATTTTTAGAGATTTTATTTATTGTTTTAGAGACAGGGGAAGAGCAGGAGAAAGAGGGGGGGGAGAAACATCAATGTGTGAGATATACATTGATTGGCAGCCTCTCACACGCCCCCAACTGGGGACCAGGCCACAACCCAGGCATATGCCCTGACTGGGAATTGAACTGGTGACATCTCAGTTCGAAGGCTAACACTCAGTCCACTGAACCACACCAGCCAAGGCAACTATTTTCTAAAGTGGTTTCACTTATTTACATTTCTTCAACAAGGCAGAAAGATTCTGTGGGTGCACATCCTCTCCAACACTTGGTATTATTGGACACATTTTTGAATATTAAGTAAGTGTAAAATGTCATCTCATCATGTCCTGATTTGTATTTCCCTGATTACTAATGGCTTTGAACATTTCTGCATATGTTTATTGGCTCTTCTTTCCTTCTTTTCTGAAATGGTCTAACAGATAGACCTATTTTTTAACATAAACTAGTATTATTATGACACTCAACAACATTAACAATGATTCCTGGCACTGTATTAGAAATGTATACATGCCAAATGTACTTCTGCTGATTCCATTTCTTCTTTCATTTATTTATCCAACAAACACCCAGACCAAGGATACAGGGGACCGCTCAAAACACCTTACTCACCTGAGGATTCAGAAAGGCCTTCAACAGGGCACAGAGCCTTCTACCTCTGTCTGAAGGATTCCCTGAAGGAGGAGATGTTTGAACTTGGTTTTGAGGTGTAAGTAGGCATTCCCAGGTGAAGGGCAGCATGACTTCTTCCCCTTTTGCCCCCATATCTCCCAGAAGCAGGCATCTCCAGAATTTCCGTATTGGAGATAAGGGCAAACTGGTTGAAGGGCAGAAGCAGCCTTGTCTTAAAAGCTACATTTGCAAAGTAAGGGCATTATCACTTCATAGATTTTATTTTATGAAGAAATAAAATAATAGTTTCCTAAGGAAGTTTTTATCGAAATACTGCATTAAGCTAAGGAAAAATAAATTACTATTGGCACACACTTTTATTTTAGCTTGGGTAGCTGGAGTGGAAGATAATGTAGATTATGGGAACATTCAAATTACACAGTCAGCTTTCACAAGGCCTACACATCCCTGATGTGCCTTCACTTTCTTTTCCTTCCCCCTCGTGGTATATTCCAGGAGAAGCCTATAACCCATTTGCCCACTCCCCACTTCTCATCCTATGGTATTTGCCAGGAGATGACAGCCACTGGCACTCCTGCGTCTTTCCAGAGGCCCCTCGGCTTCTCTGAATATTATTACACAGTTACATAGAGTAGAGCTCCAAACACCCCCCTCGTTCAGGAAGCCCGCTCAAAGAAATGTCCCAAACTCTGCTCCCCGCCACTTGTGAGACCGATTCACCGCTCCGCTCTGTGACTTCAGAGGCTTCTTCATCCTCAGTACAGAACGAGCGCTCCTTCAACATGGTGTACCCCACAAAGAAGGGCGAACTGGGCGCGGCCATATTTCCCACCGCTGCCGAGGGGTACCGAATGCCTCAAAGCACGGACTGCAAAACATCTCCAGGTTGACATGGGTGACAGCAGCTTCAAATGTGGTTTTGCGCATGTGCAGAACCCCGCTCCCAGCCCCAAATCCCGAGAAGGGGCGGTGCTAGGGGTTGTGACCGGAAGCGGCTGTGGTTCTCAGTAGTTGTTGTCAGAGAATCTCAATGCTCTTCGCGGAGGTGTTTCGCTGCGGTAAGGCCCTGCGGAGGGTGAATGTTAGGGAATTTTGTGTGGCCAGTGATGGACTCGATTGTTTGACTGTAGTTGGATGGTTAGCTCATTATTTTTCATTATTTTCTCTCCTCATGTTGATATTAAGATCTTAAAGTTCACTCAGACCCACAAGGTTTGGTGCATTATGTTCTAAGTATTTTCTAACAGTTGATAATTTTTCTTTTGCCCCTGAGTTATTTAGAAGTGCGTTTTCAGTTTCCAAAAGTTTATCTATTTAACAGTTTTCTAACCTTAGAAAAATGTGGTCCAAAAAATGCCTACGTAAAGCTCATTAGTTGAAATATGAGGGGATGCATGGCCTACTACATGGTGAATTTTTATAAATGTTTCGTGTATAACTCGACAATACTACTTAATTATTTAGCTGTCAGTTGTGTTGTACAAGATTTCTACACTTTTTTGTTTGCTTCTTCTATTCCTTGGAAAGAGAAATTTTCTACTGTGATGCTGATTTGCCCACCTCTCCTTCCTGCTGTCCTTGATGCATTTGAGTTATGCTTCATACGAAGTGTGAGACTTAGATTGAGGTTCATTTATTTGAATATCCAATTACTCCAGCACCGTTTATTGAAAAGACTATTTTTCCTCTGTTTATATGTTTTGCATTTCTGTCAAAAATAAATTTGCCATATTTGTGTGGGGCTATTTCAAGGTTCTCTATCATGAATAGGTGTTTTGAATTTTCTCTTACTGTATGAATTTATATGATCTCATAATTTTTTATCTTTGGCCTGTTAATATGGAGAAGTACATTGGTTGAGTTTTGAATATTGAACCAGCCTAACATTCCTAGAATAAACCTCACCTGATTGTGGTGTATAATTCTTTTTATGTATTGCAGGAATTGATTAGCTAATACTTTTTTGAGGATTTTTGCATCTAAGTTCATGAGAAATGTTGGTTTACAGTTTTCCTTTTCTATACTGTCTTTGTCTGGTTTTAGTATTAGGGTATCATAGAATGAGTTGGGAAGTGTTCTCTTCTATTTTCCGGAAGAGATTGTGTAGAATTATGCTAAATGTTTGATAGAATTCTCCAGTGAAACCATCTAGGCCTGTAAATTTTCTTTGGGGAGCTTTTTGATTGTCTTCAGTTTCTGTAGAAGTTATATTACTATTCAGATTACCTAGTTAATATCTTTTCAGAGTAACTATTTAATAGTTGGTGAATTGTGCAAGTTTGTATTTTGTGAGGAATTGGACCACTTCATCCAAGTTGTTTAATTCATGTGCATGAAGTTGTGTGTGGTATTCCTTTTCCTTTAAATGGCTGCAGGAGCTACCTGCTAGTTCTACCTCCTGTTTCATTTCTGATATTGGTAATTTGTATCTTCTTTTTATCTTTGTCAAATTTGCTAGTGGATTACCAATTTTATCAACGTTTTTGAAGAACCAGCTTTGGCTTTCATTGATTTTCTGTATTGTTTTTCTGTTTCCAATTTGACTGATTTTTGCTCTTATGTTTATTACTTCTTTCCTTCTGCTTATTTTGAGTTTACTTTACTCTTGTTCTAGTTACTGAGATAGGAACTTAGATTATTGATTTAAGACCTTAATTATTTTCTAATGAAACATTTAAATTTATAAATTTTTCTTTCAACACTGCTTTATCTACATCTGACAAATTTCATTTATATTTTCATTTTTATTCATTACTTTTTAATTTCCTTTGAAACTTCCTCTTTGATCCATGGATTATATAGAAATGTATTGTTTAATTCCCAAGTATTTGGAGACTTTTCTGTTATCTTTTTCTTATTGATTTCTAGTGCAATACTATTATAACAAAAGAACATATGCTTTAAGATTTCAATTTGTTGAGGTTTGTTTTAGGACCCTGGATACGGTATGTGTTGGAGATTGTCACATGGGTACTTTAAGAGAACACGTATTCTATTAGTGCTTAGGTGGAGTAGGGTGGGTATGTTCAGTTAGGCCACACTTTTTTTGGCCCTTTGATTAAGGGGAGGAGGCTTTTCTTCTAACATTTTTTTGTCTGTACCTATTGACAGTTTTGAGTTATAGGTTTCTCCAGTGATATATGGGAAGGGAAATGAAACATGTAGAACTCACCACTGTGTTGTTCCCCCCACCCCGAGGTCTGTGGGCTCTCCACTTTTCATTCTACCTTTCAGTCTTTGTCTTTGTTGTATTGTCATTTTTGTTCTGGTCTCTTCTACATTCATTGTTGTCACCTATATTTCTCCTCTGTTAACTGTGTTAATTTATATTTTTCTAGGGAAGAACCTGTTTCACATCAATATTAAAGTATGTTGCTATGCATTTATACATAGTATCCACAATAACTACTTTGAACCACTACCATATCTGGGAGAGTTTTTCCTCTTTCATTGTATATATGTAATATTCAAACTTTTCTCCTTTATCTGGTTTGCTAGTGGGTTATCTTATGATGTTGAATCTCAAAGATCCAAGTGTTTGTTTGATTTAAACTACCTATTGCTTTGTTTTGTTTCTTTTTTCTTTTTTAAAATATATTTTATTGATTATGCCATTACAGTTGTCCCATTCCCCCCCTTCATCCCCCTCCATCGTGCACACCCCCTCCTGTACCATTCCCGCCTTTAAATTTATGTCCATGTGTCACAAGTTCTTTAGATTCTGTATTTCCCATGGTATTCTTGCCCTCTACCCTGTTAATTTTCTTTCATTTTTTAAAATATATTTTATTGATTATACCATTACAGTTGTTCTATTCCCCCCTTCATTCCCCTCCACCCTGCACACCCCTCCCCCACCATTCCCCCCTTTAGTTTATGACCACGGGTCTCAAGTTCTTTAGATTCTATATTTCCCCTACTATTCTTGCCCTCCCCCTGTCTATTTTCTACCTACCATCTACGCTACTTATTTTCTGTACCTTCTCCTCCTCCCACTCCCCTGTTGCTAAACTTCCATGTGTTCTTCATTTCTATGGTTCCACTCTTGATCTAGCTGTCCTCTTGGTTTGCTTTTGTTTTAGGTGTGGTTGTTAGTAACTGTGAGTTTGCTGTCCTTTTACTGTTCATATTATTCATCTTCTTTTTCTTAGATAAGTCCCTTTAACATTTCATATAATAAGGGCTTGGTGATGATGAACTCCTTGAACTTGATCTTATCTGAGAAGCACTTTATCTGTCCTTCCATTCTAAATGAAAGTTTTGCTGGATAAAGCAATCTTGGCTGTAGGTCTTTGGATTTCAGGACTTGGAATACTTCTTTCCAGCCCCTTCTTGCCTGTAAGGTCTCTTTTGAGAAATCAGCTGACAGTCTGATGGGAACTCCTTTGTAGATGACTGTCTCCTTATCTCTTGCTGCTTCTAGGATTCTCTCCTTCATTTTCATCTTGGCTAATGTAATTATGATGTGCCTTGGTGTGTTCTTCCTTGGGTCTAGCTTCTTTGGGACTCTCTGAGCTTCCTGGACTTCCTGGAAGTCTATTTCCTTTGCCAGATTGGGGAAGTTCTCCTTTATTATTTGTTCAAATAAGTGTTCCACTCATGGCTGTTTCTTTCCTCCTTCTGGTACCCCTATAATCTGGATGTTGGAACGTTTAAAGATGTCCTGGAGGTTCCTAAGCCTCTCCTCATTTTTTTGAATTCTCATTTCTTCATTCCTTTCTGGTTGGATGTTTTGTTCTTCCTTCTGGTCCATTCCATTGACTTGAGTCCCAGTTTCCTTTCCATCACTATTTGTTTCCTGGACATCTCCCTTCATTTCAATTAGTTTAGCCTTCATATGTTCCTCTAATTTGTGACTATAATCTACCAGTTCTGTGAGCATTCTGATAAACAGTGTCTTGAACTGTGCTTCTGAGAGGCTGGCAATTTCTCGGTCTTCTGAGACTTTGAGTTCTTTTGCGCCATCTTTTGGGCTGTTCGTGCCTGTTA